>NC_081409.1:799689543-799996730 GCF_030272615.1 Cryptomeria japonica
AATTTAAAAGTTGACTCGATTTCATGCAAAATTCGAATTTTGAAAGTGGAAATCAAAGTTGTTGCAATTAAACACTTAATTTCAAAAGTCACAAACTGCAAAAATTTGAATAAAGCACTGAAATTTCGAACGAATGCCAACACACTTTTCAGATTTAGGACTGTAAGAAACACAATTTTGATACAAATTTCAATTTCAACAATTTTTGAATGATTAGAAGCCTCAATCCAAGCAATCGCTAGACCAACTTTGACTTTAATTTTGAAAGTGTTAAAATTGATAAAATCAGCCAAAATTCTAGATTCTAGCAGAAAAATACAGTAAGATCTAGCTCCCGAAATTTCAGAAAAAATGTCAGGGACGATGGCGCTCGGGCTGCACACGGTCCTCGCAACTTTTTTCCAAATTTTCATGGATGAAAGATATTGTGATTTTGTTGCGGAATCCAAAGTTACAGCCGATTTGGAGGTGTTTTGATTAGTGAAATTATCAGTCAAAGGTTGAATCAAGAAGGTTTTAAAAATTAGGGTTTTGACATTTAACCATTTAATTTTTAGAATTAAAGCACAAATATGAATTGACAATTTGCAATAGAAGGGTAGATCTGAAACAAGCATTAACAATTAAACATTTCACAAGTTTAATTACTTAAAAAGAAAATTTGAGGGTTTTTATGCAATCAACCTCTAAAATTTGCAAAAGATCAAACATGGAAATATAATTAGGAAACAAAATTTTCAGATCTAACCATGAATAATCAGAATGAGGATGTTCACATCGGGTTCACCAAAATGTAAAGCGGAAAAATCGAACCCTAGTTGTTCTCCCCTCCCCAACTCCAAGGAGAGAGAAGGGAGAGTCACTAGGGTTGATGGTTTTCACTTAGGGGAAACTTTACATTCAAAAGAGGGGTTGAAACCCACAAGATCCAATCCCACGCAATGCAAGATTGGATTCTATAAGAGTTTCAAGGGTTAAGACATCAAGGATACCCTCTTTTGTAAAGAATGTAGATAGAAAGATTGAACTAGGAATGCATGTAAAGTAGGAAAGATTCGCTTATAAATAGAGATAGGGATATGAGATGAAGCTGCGGACCTGGAATTAGCAGTAAAATGTTGAGACGGTGTTGTTCTATAAATTTGAGCGAAAGTTGACAGGACGATGGCGCCCGCCGTGCACACGGTCCTCCGAAAAATCTGCGAAACGAAGGGGGATCTGTTCGTCTCTGCACAAGGATTCCAGATCTTCAATTACAGCCGCGTACCTGCAACCTACACATAGAAAAGAGAGGACGATTGGGGGGTTAGGGATGAGGGGTTTGCCTTTAGGTCAAACCCCGGTTTTGGAATTAACCAAGAAATGAGAATGCTGTAAATGTAAATGTTTGTAATGTAAATAAGTACTGATACCTTGTTGTAAGAATGTTTGTATTCTTACATGCGAAGGTGTAATATATGTAGTATGTTGTATGTTGTATGTGATCTCCTCTTCAATGGTTGAATCCTTGTCTTGAATGCAACACTTAGCCTTGAATGGAGACTTAGAATGCTCAATTGCTTGAAGGAATGCTTGAATGCTTGAATGCTTGAATGTTTGAATATCGCTTTCACCTTTTGTTCTTGCTTATTTCCTCTTTTTTCCACCTCCTCAAATGGGAGAGGAAATGTAGTTTATATACTTGTCAATTAGGGCTGATAGACTGATTTTCCCGACCTTAGGCCGACCAGGAAACATTATTTTCCAATTTGCAAACTTAAAGACCCGAAGCCCCAAAAGAGACCGGGCCCAAAATAGGGCCAGGGACCAGGGCGCTGGGTGCCATGGTCCTGGGGGACCAGGGCACTGGGCGCCCTAGTCCAGAAGGACCAGGGCGCTGGGCACCATGGTCCCACCTCCAGGGGCAGCAGGGTGCAAGGAGGATCAGGCCAGGGTGCTGAAAAATGCAGTTTTTGATGTCATGAACAAGTTTCGGGGTCTCCATTCAGGTTCCGTGTTGCATCGCCATCGTGAAGACCCAAATGTAGTCGAAATTGCAAGTGTCACAATTTTAGGATGCTACAGTATTATCATGTATTATACCTTCAGTATCAATAACCGGTGAATCTTTTGTGTGTATCGGTGGTGTATCCAAAGGTGGTGGTGGAAGAATATATGTAACCTTTATGTTTGGAATACCACCAATTTTTCCTTTACCCTTGTCCTTGTCTCTCTGATATACTTTGAATGTCTTTTTAGGTCTGCTCTTTTCCTTTTCGACAAAGAATATGTCCCATTTATCTACAATCTTATCTGCATTCTCTTTTACCCTTCTAGTTATCAGGCTTACTTGCCGGTGTCCACTAACAAATATTGATCGGTTAGCTTCAAAAATAAGTTCATCTATTTCTTCCTTGGAGTTTACTGGGTGAACAACCAAGAGTGCTTCAACTTTCAATTTCTTATACAATTCCATTACAGATAGCCTTTTTGCTTCTTATCTCATGTATAGATCATTTGGTAACTCATCAATAACTTCTATCAAAACTTTCTTGTATATATCCAAGTGTAAAATAATGCTTTCCTCAATGGTGTTTATGTCAGTATAATTTGAAGTGTTATACCATTTGCTTACATTAGACAAATTTCCTTCCTTTGTTATATCATTCAGTAAATCATCTAGTATGGGGGTAACCGATGTCTATTTCTTCTTAGGTGTAAGCTTCTTCTTCGGTTCCCTTACTACATGTTGTTTCTTCCTTAGCGTTTTGGTTTTCTTAGGTGAAGGAGAGGGTACCGGTGAGGGTTTTCTCTTCCTTTCTACTCTTTTAAACTCAACAGCCTTCCCATTGTAAGTATCGGAGGATGTTACAACCAGTGAAACATGTGCTTCAGGTTGTAGTCCTTCAAGCTCACTGGCTGATATACCACTGATGTTCATGACATTTTCTTTGATTTCTTTCACCTTCTTGGAGGCATCTATGATAAATTTTTCTCTTCTCTTAGTCCTTTTCTGCATAGATACATTGCTCTTTATAGTTTATGCACTTCCATAGAATTTCTCAGAAGGCTCTCTTGGTGCATCAAGTAGAGATTTAGCATATGTTTCCAAAACAGATGGGTCTACCTCATATCCCATCTTAGTAACCCAAATAGTTCTAGGGTTTATTGCTTCCATCCAAGTTTCATCTTTCTTAATCACAAAATAGATTTCCTTGTCATATTCATCAACTATGCTTTGTGGTAGTCTTTGTCTTGCTCTCATCTTAGATTGGAATATTTTGAAATAGTCTGAAATGTTCTTAACACTGCCAGTGCCCATACCGGTGAAAGCATCTTGTATCTGTTTTCCTACCGGAATGTCATAACCAAAATACTCGTGACCTATGTCGGGTATCTCCTTGGTAAAGTACAACATCAGACATACCAGAAGGTTTCCAAAATGGAAAGTACCTTTCTTGTCTCCCTTAATCTTCTTCAGGTTGTCAATTAATTCATCGTTAAGCCATTCACACACATCAATCTTAGCATTATTGTTTACCATCTCATATGCACTGTGAATACATAGACTAGAAACAGAATTTAGTCTATTTGCATGAGTAGCTTTGTAACCTAGTACCATACTCACATATCTTACATTTATGTCCTTAACATCCTTTACTCTAAGTGACCTATTATCGTATGTTTCTCCGGTTAAATCTATAACTCCTCTGTTAGGTATCTTCTTGGTTTTATCAGGCCTACTTTCGGTTGAAGGTAAACCAGTAACTGCCTTAATTGCTTCCCTGGTTATCTTGCAAACTGATTCTAACCACATAAATTCTCCATGGACTCTGCTTAATACAAGTCTGACAACTTCCTTAGTAAATTCGGGAATGTTCAGAATCTCTATAAAACCTAGATTTTCCCCAACCTTATGTTCAGGTTTAATCACTCCATTTTCATCGGTAATAACTTCATTGAATATCTTCTTCAAATCCTCAATCCCTAGGTTTTCTATGTTGCAATGTATGTAAATTCTAGGGTCTTCTGCAAATGCTACACCTTTTAGTATTTTCAAAAAAGCTCCTACAGAATCATCTTGTTTCACAATCTTGAGGATTATCTTGAATACGGGTCTAGGGTGTTTAACATTTTCCACAATGGTAGGGTTCGAAATAAACTCTAGAACAGAAGATGAGGAAGCCATTTCAAAGATAAATACCTCTAAATCGAAATTCTAAATGCTTGAAAATCACTTCATAGCTTCGCCTTAGAATGCCTTGCTCAATTTCACGCTCTCTGATCGTTTGAATGCTCGGTGAGTTCGAAATGAGGGTTTCCCAGTGCTTTATGGTCAAAAAGTTCTTAAAGCTAAATTAAATGCTCGTCGGTTAAGTGAAAACTTAACACATCCACCGATAAAGAAGAAATGTATCTTCTCACCATCAACCGAGGGTAGAATGCATGATCCTCAACTTGCTGCAATACCCCCTAAGGATTATTCAGTTAGATGAAGAATCTCCTGTCGGTGGAGGATTACTCTGTTATACTGGTGCAAAGATAGTTTCATCAATTCTCTGATCACTCTTCTTAATCCATTCTTTTGAAAATTCATGCTTTACTTCATCTACCTTTTATTTACCCTTCAAACTAGATCCTTTGTTGTTTGTCGATGCATTCTTTCTTCTATAGAATTTAGCAATATGTCCAATCTTGTTGTATGCATAACAAGTTACATTATTCCTCTAAATAGCCTTTCCATATCCTTGACCGGTTTGTGATCTGCATTGATTATATAAATGCCCAAATCTACCACAAACATAGCATTTCACATTCATTCTGCAATTTTCTGAATTATGACCAACTTTGTTGCATTTGGAACATTGACTGGTGGGTGAGTTTGTATTCTGATTATTTATGAATCTACATTGATTTGCTCTGTAACCATATTTGTTGCAATTGAAACATTTCCCATTAAATTTATAAGCATTAGGTTGTCTTACCGGTTTGTTTTGATCTTGATTGTTAGCAGTACCAGAACTTTCTCCATGTTCAAATCCAAGTCCATTAGTATCTCTATCAGGTTTTTGTCTTTTAAGCATGTCATCAAGTTCTTCTGAACTTTTCTTGAATTTGTCTTTGTGTTTATTTGCAGTAGCTAACTCATTTTCCAAAATTCCAACTTGTCTCACAAGCTCAACTTTATCATGTTACATGTGAATCAGATTTGTCTTTAGCATAACATTTTCATGACCAAGTCTCAGAGTTTCATTTCCAGCATCATTAAGTCTCCTAGTCAAGTCTTCTTCATGTCTTCAATATCTTTACATAACCTCATACTCATATCTTGCATTTCATTCTTCATGTTACTGTTTTCTTGTCTCAACTTATTTGCAATGTCTCTAAGAGTTTCCTTTTCATCATCATCATTCTGCATCTTCTCATGAAGTTCTTTTCTTTTATTTTGTGCTATAATAAAGTTCTCCTGAAGTCCTTTAATGAATTCCTTAGTAGTCTTCAGATCATCTTCAAGTTTGATATTCTTCAATTTTTCTGCATCAAAATCTTCAAGAGCTCCTTCCAACTATTTTCTTAAGTTCTCCATCTGTACCGGTGTCAGAATCTTCCTCAAGCTGTTAGGCTTTTGAAAATAGAGGACCAGGCTCTGATACCAATTGTTAGATTCAATGATAGTTCCAAAGACACTGAGAGGGGGGGTGAATCAGTGTCTAACCGGTTAGTAGAATATTTAAACTTATTTATAACTTTGCATCCAAAATAGTGTACCAGTAAATAAGACTTAATGCAATAAGCAGAAATAATAGAGACAACATAGAAGCACACCATAACACAATATATTTAACGAGGAAACCTGGTGTGGGAAAAACCTCAGTGGGATTTGTGACCCACAATATTTACTCACTGGGCAATGAATAAATACTACTTACAATGAGGGGCATGCACATGCAGGGAGGCCAATAGCCTAGAGCTCATTGCTCAATAAAGAGTCACACTGACTACAAAATGGATTATCAAATCCAATACAATGTACTACTCAAAACAACATCTCTCATGCTAGGTTTAGTACCAGTTTAAGCTCAGTCAATAACCAAAACCTTCGCTATCAACTATATTGCCTTATACAAAATTGTCTCATCACGCATCTATCAAAATGACTTATAAGATCTCATACATATATGATTCTTTTACAATACACCATGTCGGCTTACAAAAAATAATTTCATTACAAAACAATTCATATAAACAAAACTTTATCCCATGTCGGTTGGAGTGTCAGTATGCATTGTTGTCGATGTAATCTGAATGTCGATGAAGTGCCTATTGGTGTCAGTGTATGCCGGTGTATGAATTTTGTGATGTTGGTCATGTAGAAACCAATTGTCAGTGACTTTCCAGTTGGTTGCCATCAATGACAACATCAACTATTCTCATAAGAGTGTAGAATGCCAACAGATTAAAATATTTCAACGCCTACTCAGAAGGAATCACATATGGATTCGCTTGACTTCCCAAGTCTTTAGGCCAAATTCTGAGGCAGAACTCAAGCTTATATTATGTTGTTTCATTTACTCCTAAGGATAGTGACCTCGGTGCACTCCTAGTATGGGAATATAGTCCTTAGAGAGTGACTCAGGACCCGGATGGTCCCGATGAGTCTAACTTCTCTAGCCAAAGCATTTCTTATTCTTTGAATAGATGCCTACCCCATTTGGGTAGATGCCTATCCCGAATTGGATAGATGGAACCTCCTATCTCATATGGATATATGCCTAACCCGTATGATTAGATGCTCATCCCAGATGGATGAATGCCTCTTCCGTTTGGATAGATGCCCAGAGTATGTGATTGAATCAAACACAATTAAAAAATAAAATAAAATAAATTCGTCAAAAAAATTTGGGTTAGGTAGAGTGGGTTATTACACACCTAAAAGAGTTGAAAGGCTAAGGCACACTGCCTTAGGGAAAGATACAAGGACTTGCACAACTGAGGCTCACTACTTTAGGGCAGGATACACAATGCTACAAAAGGACTCACCATCAATCAACAATGAAGGAAATAGCTTAATTCAAACTAAGAAGGATTCTTCTGAAAATGAAATTATCCTTGAACAATTGGATCAAGTGACCAACATCATGGAAAATCTCTTTGATAACCTCTACTATCACAACACATTATCGTACTAAATATATCACCTTCAAAGCTTTGTCTTTCTCACTTATGTAACCTCAACACTGCTTACATATCATTTGGATACACTTCTCACCAATTTGCACATACTCTACTACATACCACATATCACATTGCCATGTCATGTCACTCAACCCATACATCCACACTTAAATATGAAATAAATCATTAAAAACTGAATTTGGGGTTGACCAAGATCGAACAAGCAATATTATACAAAATAAGCCACTTGGACCAAAAGTACTCAAAGCGGTCCACTCCAAGAGGAAGAGAGAAAAAAAACATATTACAATACATCCTTCCAAGATTAATCCAATGATCTGCATGTGTTAATAAATTCTCCAAATTCATCACCAAACATAAAGTGTAGATATAGCAATCAGTCAGCCACATAACATCTTCTAATTCCAAATACTTCATGTGGATCTCTGCATGCCATGGTGAGACCCTAACAACATCTTAATACAACTTCCAACTCATATTCGAACCAAAATAATATGATCCAATTAAGATAACTTAATCAAACACACCGAATCATAGCATAACTAAATATCACGAACATAAATCAACAAAGCTCTCTTATGGAATAAAGAAATTGTTTGAGAAACATACTAAGAATACTACACATGCCATGAAACTGTGTTCACTAAACTACAACACAATCAACAACTTATTTGGAGGACACTAAAACATTATCAGAGTATTCTGACAGACACACTTGCTGCCATAGATCAAAGATAACTATCCAAAACAAAATGCCACAACCAACACCAAAAGAACTAAACTCAATTTGCAACACACAACACAACTGGAACAACCAAGAGCGTATCCAGACCAACATCCATCCAGATAATCAAGTTTGAGATCAATGACAACCATATAAGATCATGCTTCCAACAATCTCCCCCTTTGTCATTAATGGCAAGACTTGAACAACTTGAACAATTCTAGCAAATCTCCCAACAACTCTTTCTCTTTCCCATACAACTCTCTCTCTCCAATATCACAACTCTCTCTCCCCCTTTGACAATAATAACAAAGGGATTTGCATAAACATACTAACCAACACACACCACTATTATGCCTGAGAGTAGCAACAACATCAATCCAAGAGATAAGGATAAGCACTAAATCTCCCCATGGAAAGATGCACCACTAAAATGCATCTAGTTAGAAAAGGGAGGAGCAATAACCCCTAGTTTCTGCCTAAGATACTCAAAAGTATCATTCGCCAACGCCTTAGTAAAAATGTCTTCTACCTATTCTTTTGTAGAAATGTATTCTAGATTGACTTCTTTATCTGCAACCTTCTCTCTTAAGAAATGATAACTGATTGAGATATGTTTTGTTTTTTAATGCATAACTAGATTCTTTGAAATGTTTATACCACTGATATTATCACACATAATAGGAATAGATTCATCATATATCACTATGATATCCTTAAGAGTCTACTTTACATAACTTGAGTACAACAAGATGTTGCTACAATGTATTATACTTCTGCAGTAGATAATGACATTGATTCTTGCTTCTTACTTATCAATGAAGCCAATCTATCTCCCAAAAAGAATGCACCACCACTAGTACTTTTCCCATCATCAATGCTTCTAGCCCAATCAACATTTGTATATTCTTTCAACATGAAATATCCATAGTTCTTATACCATAGACCAAAATCCCGAGTCCCTTTCAAATACCTAAAAATCCTCTTCACTACTTGAGTATTATTGATCTTTATCATGTTATCAAAGTTAACATGTCCCATCATTTTATGCCATAACCAGCATTCGTTACTTTGAGTCAGAAAACGTTTGTTTCTACTTCTATCCTTAATGTAATAAACATTTCCACTTGTCCTAACATCTTCTACTACTAACCTTCCATTTTTTCCTTTTTTGATTATACATATGGTATTGGTGAACACAACTTTATAACCTCTATTGCACATCTAACTAACAATCAAAAAACTATGTCTCAAACCTTCTACATAATAAACATCATCAGTTTTATGCTTACCATCAATCGAGATACTTCCTATTCCACAAATAGGTGCATCTTCCTCTCCTACAAACTTTATTGATCCACCATCAGAGTTCTTGAGATTAATGAACTTGTCTTTATCTTATGTCATGTGATTTTAACATCTGGAATCAATGATATAAGATCTTGGTTCAACCCAAAAATGCAAAGACCCAAAAACCCAACCTTAGCCCCCAAAATGCAAGATGAATTAACCAAACTTAGAGATGGGGGATTATAAAGCCTATAAGGAACTCTACTTGGGTGTCCAATTTGGTCCCAGCCCAAAAGAAGAATGGGGACATCAGGCTTTCTATTGATTTCAGAACTTTAAACATTTCCTCTTTGAAGGACAACTATCCCTTACCCAACATGGAAGCAACGTTACAAAAGTTGACTGGATGTGGACTATTGTCCATGATAGATGGATTCTTAGGTTACAATCAAGTAAAACTAAAGGAATCAAAACAATTCAAAATTATATTCACCACACCATGGGGCACATATGTATATGTTTTTTATTAAGGCAAAAACATGTTTTGAAGGGACCTGAAACCCTTTACAATCAGATTTCATTATTTATATGTTAGGATGCCTTTTGGAAGTTTTTATAGAGCTTTACAATTTGGTATTTCATTAAATCCAAAGAAATGTGATTTTCAGGTAATTGAAGGGAATCTATTGGGACATATTGTGTTCAAAGGAGTGAGGATTGATCCTAAAAGGGTAGGGGTCATAGACAGGATTCCTATTCCAAGGATAGCAAAAGAGATACAATCTTTCTTTGGGCAAATAAATTTTGTAAGGAGGTTCATTGTCAATTTTGCAGAAATTGTCAAACCTATCTCCAATATGTTAAAAAAGAATGTCATTGTGTCTTGGGATGATCAAGAAGTTCAATATTTTTAAACCATTAAAAGAGCTATCAAGGAAGTACCTATTTTATTTTCTCTTGATTTCAACAAACCTTTTCAATTGTTTTCCTTTGCCTCTTATCACACAATTGTAGGTGTTTTACATCAAAAGAACTCACAAGGCCATGAACAAACCTATTGCATTTTTTAGAAAATCATTACAAGCTACATAACTGAAGTATGATTTGGTAGAAAAATAGGCTTATGCACTTTTCAAGGCTGTCACGATATTTCGGCCTTACCTAGTTGGGTCTCAAATTGTTGCCTATGTTCCTAATGTTGTAGTCAAAGATGTCTTTGTTCACACTAAGATAATAGGAAGGAGGTGCATGTGGGTAAATAGGATTCATGAATTTAACATTGACATTCAAATTATCAAGCTTGTAAGAGGACAAGGTTTGGCCAAGTTGATGACAGAGACTAACTTGGAGGCGGCTCAAATTAATGAGATTGATATTGTGGACAACCAGGTATGTAGCTTGAAAACTTTTCATTGATATACAGATGTAATTTCATACTTGAACACCATGAAGTGCCTTGATCATTTAAGTGACAATCAAAAGAGAACCTTGAAGTTATAGTCACAAAATTATGTTTTTATTCAATGAGATTTATACGAGAAAAATAGGGATGGTGTTTTATTGTTTTGTTTAGATGATAAAGTCTTGAGGCAAATGCATGAAGGTGTGTGTGGAGGTCATTACACTACCAAGACTACTGCTCATAAGATTTTGAGGGTGGGATACTACTGGCCAACCTTATTTGTAGACACATATAGGTTGGCTCAAAAATGTGAGGCTTGCCAAAAGTTCTCAAGGAAATTAAAGTTTTCAGGAGCCCTTCTATTAAGACCAGTTCCATTTGAGGCCCCATTTTATTAGTGGGGGACTCATTTTATAGGAGAAATGAATTAACCATCTAGTGGAAGACATAGAAGGATTTTAGTAGCCACTAACTACTTTACCAAGTGGATTGAAGCAATTCCCACAAGGAAGGCTACTAGTAGGGTTGTTATGGATTTCATCCTTGAGAATATCATCATCAGATTTGGTTTCCCAGTCAAGCTTGTGATGGATAATTCCATGTGCTTTAGGTTTGATAATTTATTCAGTTTTGTGAGTCATATGGAATACAGATGTCCTACTCCACACCTTATCATCCTCAAGGAAATAGATAGGATCAGTCCATAAATAAGAGTTTGATAATGATTATCAAGAGATTCTTAGATGTAAACAAGAAAGCTTGGGACTTAAAACTGAAGATGGCTTTGTGGGTTGACAGGGTGACCATCAAGAAGGCCATTGGAAAATCACCCTATAAGTTAGCTTATGGAATAGATGCAAGGTTTCCTATGAACAATTTGTTGCCTATATATAGATTCATTCAAGATAATGATGATGAAATATCTGATCCTATATAGAAAAGGATCATGCAAGTGGCAGAACTTGATGAAAAAAGATCGTATGCCCATAAAAGGAACTTGTAACTACAACAACAAGCTAAATACTTGTTTGATACCAGGGCAACTCAAAGGACATTTCAACCAAGAGATATGGTTCTTATGTGGAATTATAAAGCTCAAGACAAAGGCAAGCATGAAAAATTTGAGCAATTATGGCTTGAACTTTATTAGGTGATTGAAAACCATGTACAGGACTCATATGTACTTCAAAATATTGATGGAGATAGCCTTGAGTTGCCTGTGCATGGGAAATATTTGAAAAAATTCTTTAGTTGATTACCTTTGCATTCCATTTTGTAAATACTATAAATATTAGGTTTTTGCCCCTATTTTGTTGTGGTCTATGCTCCCAAAGATCTGATTTATCATGTTAACTTTGTGCATTGCATGTCCCTAACTAGAGCCATTGTTGGGATGTACCCTGAAATTTTGTCTAGTGTGTTGAAATTGCTTAGTTTTAGGGTTTTAGGTTCTTTATATGTCCGCTTAGGTCAGGCCTAAAGCCTTAAACCCTAAACCCTTAAAGTCTTTTGTAAATAAGTGTCTCTTTTCATTTAATTGTTCATTGACCGCTTTGAGCCGGTTCTCAGTTGCATTAGTCATGACTTGAGCCTATTATACAATCTTCGTGACCGGCCTCGCATGTTAGCCATCTAGTTCTCATAACCTTTTAGTCTTTTTTTTTGTTGAGCATCTTCCTCCAGATTAACAATCCAAATTATTGAATGATTGCGCAATTAGCCAGAGTTGTTCACTCATCCTAACTCTGCAATCTCACCCGCACACATGGCATATGGACCCCATTGGAACCTGAATCCACTTGTGTGGACCAATGGTTTTCTTACACATCCCAAGATATGTGAAAAATAGGATATGTGAGCCTGGATCGTCTACCTCATAAGATATTATATCAAGCGATTATATCTTATCTAATCAATGGCTCAAATCATCGTGCAGTTGCGCAATTAGTCAAAGATGCTCACTAGGCTTAACTTCGTGACTCCTCTTGTAGATGTGGTGCATGGGCCCTACCAAGAATGATGAAGCACACTTTGACAAATAGGAGTGCAACATGAAGGAAGCAACACAAGATGGTGAGGACGTGGGTCCACGTTTCCTACCTCCCAATGGTGATATCATGTGGTCATCTCCCATGAGATCGACAGCCAAGATCTTTGTGTGACTGCACAATTAGTTGCAAATGCAAGTCACCCCTCACTTTTATGGGGTGTCCAAAATTCACAAAGTTGGTGTTCCTTTGCATCCCATTGTCGATACCATAGGTTTGCCAACATATCCTCTAGCCTCCTTCTTGACCAAATTATTGGCCCCTCTTGTAGGTAAGTCTAATTCTTTTATTAAGAATTCTAACCATTTTGTCAATTACGTTAAGGACCAAAGGTTAGATAGCAATGACCTTTTGGTGAGTTTCGACGTTGTCTCTCTTTTCACCAAGGTCCCCATCCCAGACTCTATTGAGATAATCAGATGCAAATCCAATGAGGAGTTGGCCACCTTGGTGGAGTTATGCTTAAGATCCACCTTTTTCTCTTTCCAAGGGGTTATTTATGAATAAGTTGATGGTGTGGCCAAGGGCTCCCCCCTATCGCCAATCGTTGCCAACCTCTACATGGAGTAGTTTGAGGATTTTGCATTGCGATCTTTTCCTCTTAAGACGAAGTGGTGGAAACAATATGTTGATGACACTAGCATTTGTTGGCCCCATGGCCCTGAGAAGTTGGACGGATTTCATGCTCCTCTTAATAGCTTAGCCCCTTGCATCTCTTTCACCAAGGAAATCGAGTATGACAACCAACTCCCTTTCCTTGACATTTTTCTCATTAGAAAGCCTGACGGTTCCCTTAGACAATGGGTATTTTAGAAGGCTACTCATATTGATCTCTACCTCCACTTCTTGTTTCATCATCACCCTTGCCAAAAGTATAGGATCCTTTAAACTTTAGCCTTGAAAGCCCTTCGGATTTGTGATGAGGATCACATAGAGCAAGAGCTTTCCCATCTCTACCTTTCCTTCAAATTGAAGGGGTACTCGAGCAAGCAAATCTCTTGGGATTTTAGCCAAGTGAAGGCTCGTTTCAGTTTTGGCACTAGGGTTGCCCCTCCCTTAGACACCCCTAATGCTTCCCTTCCCTACATTGAAGGAATTTCATAGAGGATCTCCAAAATCCTTCATTGTGCTTTCAAGCCCCTCTTCACGTTAAATAAGTGTATTACCTCGCTCAAAGATTCCAAGGAAATCCTGCAAGAAGATGGAGTCTATAAAGTTGTTTGTTCATGCAGAACTCCCTATATAGGTAAAAATGGGCATTCTTTTAACACTATAATCAAAGAGCATTGTGCTGACATCAAGCATGATCAGGTGCTTAAGTCAACCCTAGTCGAACACTCTTCTTCCACCAAACACGATATTTGTTTGGAAACACCCAAATCTTGTTCAAAGAGGACAACTTCTTCAAGAGAAAACTTAAAGAAGCCATTGAAATCAATAATAACCCCTTGAACCTCAACTTAGACGATGGGTGGAGTTTGAGTAGTCCATGGTCCCCCTTGTTATCCATCTTTAAGAATCACCATCTCCCTTCTTAGCTCCTTGCCTTGGGTTGTTCCTTTTCCTCAGAGTCGTTATGTTTGCCTTGGCTCTAGCTCTTGTCCATGTTTGTCTCTAGTCTGGCTTGCCTTCATAGTTGTCCCTAGGGTGGTCCCTCGTTTTGTTTTTTGTTCCCCTTGTCTTGTTTCGTTTCTTGTTTCCTCCTTGCTGGGGTTCAGCTATTTCCCTCTTTGGTACCCTTTGTTTTTCGGCTTGTTGGTTTTTTATTTTGTTTACCATCTTGTTATTTTTCTTTTATTTTCTCTTAGTGTTATATTTTATTTTTTATATTTATATATATACATACATATACATATATATGTATGTATGTATGTATATACATACACACACACATATCTATATATGTGTGTGAATGCATATATATGTATGTATATATGTGTATATATGTACATACATACATACATACTACCATACAAACATATATATATAATTTAGGTTTTCATTTTTGCTTTTTTAGAGGTATAGGTATATGTATACTTAAACATTTTCATATTTTTACATTTACATATACATACTCATATATATATATATAGTTTATTTGTTTTGTATTTAGTTTCTCCTTTAATTTTATTTTTTATTTTTATTTTCTTCTTTTTCTTGTATTTTTCTTTTTGTTTTGACATTGCTTTATTTTCTCTTGTTTTATCATTTTGGTTGCTCCTTTGACTTGGGTTGGTTTTCTCTTCTTCTTTTTTGCTTTGGTCTTTGTGCAACCCCTCCCCCCCTTTTTCTCACTCCTCTCTCTTATTTAGGCTAATCTTGGGTCTGCATCTTACATTTTCATATCTTTGAGCTCTCTTTTTTCATCTTGATGATGGATCACGGAGTGTGATCTGAAATGTTGATGCAAAAAAATTATTTACATAATCAAATCCAGAAATAGCTGCATTAAGAATGTGATTGCAGACTCAGCTATGGGTTATGCATGTACTTTTTCTTTTTTCTTTTTTTTTTCTAAAACCATGTCTGGTAAACTTTTTAACGTGACCGGTTACACTGGCACGACACGCCCTCCGGCTCCACGTGAACGCTTTTGATCCGGAGCTATGAACCAGTGAGGCCACAAACGGGGGACCTCATCCCCACGCTTCACTTGTTCAAATCCGCGAGCACAATGGCCCAACGAAGGCACAAGGCCTTGCGAGCACAATGGCCTAGCAGGGATTTGAACCTTGGTGGCCGCCTCACCAACGAAGTGTTTAAACCGTTACACTACATGTCTGAAGACATGCATGTACTTTTTCATTGTCTATTTGGAAAAACATTTTAAGATGAGTACAATATGTTGCAAGGTTCAACTAGCTATTTCAACATTATAAACGTTTGGTTTTAGCAGTCATGTTCACTATTTGTTAGCAAGTTGTTTCAGATGTTGTACAAGTTTGTTGTTCATAGGTGTGATGTAAAGCTTTGTTGATCATAGTTTACTATTTCAACTGTTGTCATGGTTTGTGGTGCATAGTTTGTATTTAATTCAATGCAGTCCTTTAGTTGGACTCCTTATTGTTTTTCTTTGTATTAAATTTATTTTTGTTTCATCAATACAACAAAAAAAAGGTTCTATAACACATATAATTATGTAGAATAAAGACAAAATGAGGGGGTACAGTATGTAACTCCTTGCAATATCATCAAGGAAGAGTTCTATCTTAAGATGATAATATTGAAAATTAAACAATATACTCGTTATACTCCCCATCATGCATTTGTTTATCTTATGTGTTTGATTTCTAAAGTTGAGGATGACAACCATTTGATCTACGAAATCTCTTTATTAACAAATCATTTGCTTATCAATATTTAACATATATTTGTTCTAAAGAACAAACTCAACTTCAATTATACTAATCATAGTTGTGTCTGAATAAATCTTGAGGCCAATATAAACTACCAACTATAATCTATATTTTTATTTTTCATAAATTTTACATTATAAAGGAGACAATAAATTATGTTTTAAATTGGAAAACAAGTAATCCCTTGCTCTCGATCAATCTTTAATTGATACATTTGAGAAAGTTTGTGCTCCTTATTTCAAGTAAAAGCTATCTTTCAACTGCCATCTTAGCAAGACTGAGATTTACATTTGTTTACTGATCCTCGAAAATTGAAATTTTACCGTACAAACACAACTCGAAATCAACTCGGCTCTTTTTTTCTACCTAGTAGATTTTTCATCCAATATACACTTCATTGTTACTAATCTAATCTATTGTATGATAAATTTACAGTCTTTATATAAACCATAATACACCCGCAACATATGGTCTGTTTGAATTCAGAACAATTAGGCCACACTCTTAACAGTTTCAAGCATGGTAATACAGTGGCCACTGCAAGGAATTTTTTATTTTTTATTTTTTTCAGTAACTAAATTGATAACAAAATTGGGTCATTTCACTTCCAGTTTCTTTTTTGTTTATGGTGCACATATGCTCAAGCTCCTTCACACATTGAGACATGTCAGGCCTTCGATTTGCCTCCTTTCGAACACATCGATAAGCAAGATTTGCTAATATGGAAACTGATTCCATGCCATATGAAGTCCTATTCACCTCTGGATCTATAACTTTTTTCAGCTTTCTCTTGTCCTTCAATTTGTTCCTCACCTGTACAAGACAAAGGGATTCAAGTAAAATCTATGTAAAATACATCGATAATCATTTAAATAGCAGTCTATAGTGAAAGGAAAGTTGTCATTCTGATTAGATAGGAAGAAAATAGCAGTCTTATCTTTTTTATTTTTCTTATTTAAACAACAGTCTAAAGTGAGAAAAGTTGTCACAGCAGGCTTATCCTTTTTGTTTTTCTTTCAGAAATAAGAACAATAATGTCGTTGTAGAGTTACGCCTATCAACATAATCATAACCTAATACATTGAATCCTAAGTAAAGACAATCAAACACTTCTTAGCAAATGTAAAATAAATCTAAACACCAATCTAAAGAATCTACTAAAAAAGTTAACATTCTATGATGGGTCCAACAGACCGTTTTGGCCTAAGGACATTGAAAGTCATGTTATCTCAATGTCCTCATTCATCATAAAATATACAGAAAAGAAATGGAAGTAATTGACAGATCCTGTATAGTAGTTGCCCAAGAATCGTAGTAGAAAATGGTTGACAAAGACTCTGTTTTGCATTATAAAGCATGCATCTGAATGAACTCTACATCAGGGTTGCCTACGAGCTCCAACCTATTACATTATCCTAGCTGCCCAAGAGTTAATAAAGATATCCTACACCAAAGAAACAAAATCAATTGAAGATACTTATAGTGTAGACCCCTGAAGCATAAATGTCTGTATTGTCAATAGGATAGCACTAAATATAGCAAAGAAAAAAGTCAAAAATTATATCTGGTTCTCTTATATGGTGTAATCCCAGGATTGGCTATTATACAAATTCCAACAGTAGTAAATGGACTTCAAGTAAATCTTTCTACTGAAAGCAAATTACAAACATAACATGTGAAATGCAAGAAAGAAGAAAAGACTGAAAAGATGTTAGTGGTAGTATAAGTTGAATTCACCTGTGATACAAGGTTCTGGTTAGCCAAGCATTGATTCAAGTCCACAGGCCTGCGGCCAGTCAGTAGCTCGAGAAGAACTACTCCAAATGCATAAACATCAGTTTGCAGTGTCAACTTTCCAGTCTGTCAAAATAGAAACAAATCATGAAATAAGTACTAGGAGATCAATTTTCTAAAATAAACTGTGGTAGTGTATACAAAAGAAAATTTATTAGGGCTAATTTCTCAAAAAAGAAAGCTTATATAAGAAGATAAAAAAGATCTAGTTCCAAAAGTTACAGCTCTCAGTCCCAACTTATACAAAGAACAGGCACACACTTTACTTAAGAAATGGGATCATGTATCTCAAGGCTATAATAAATTTTAATTGAAGAATATAGGGCTGAGCTAATGGATATGAACATAAAAAAGATCTAGTTCCAAAAGTTACAGCTCTCAGTCCCAACTTATGTAAAGTACAGGCACACACTTTACTTAAGAAATGGGATCATGTATCTCAAGGTTATAATAAGTTTTAATTGTAGAATATAGGGTTGAGCTAATGGATATGAACACAAAGGAAGGCTAAACCAACAATGAAAATAATTACTTTATGCCTTCTCTGAAAGGATTCATTCATTAGGCCAATGTAGAATCAACAAGGGTACTACTTCGTTTGAAAACACAATATTTCATAGCCATGGATAAAAAGCCATAAAAACTTAAATGTCCTTATAAGATATCTGAATATAAATTGCCATTTTAACTCTGATAGTAAATAATTTCTCTACAGGACATCCTACAATAGCATTGAATCCTATCATAATTGCATGAGAAGTTACCTAGTTCTATGCCAGTTTTATTCTGAAGGCCGATTAGTTATGTTCAAAGTAGTGGTGTGTTAGAAATGGATTCTAATTAGTTCAACTTTATAGTTCCTACAATAGTTCCTCAACTATCTGTGACCTACCTCAAGACTTCTCTTATAGCATGTTCTCTCAGTTTATATTTTACCTTGGTTCTACCAAGAGATATATTTTGAATACAACTAACCGCTTTGAGACAGAAACACCATTATTCTAACATATGGGAAGAAAACCATCTTGAAAACTCCAAAGCTGCATAAAATAAACAAGTAATGACAGACGCTCCTATAAAACTAAAGCAAATTCAATTTGTATTTGATCCATTTCCTGCAAGTCTGTTCATTGCATTTTGAAAATTGCTTTGGTAAGTCTAAATTGCATCAAGCAACATATTCAAGTGAGTAGACAGTTTATCACATATAGAGAGGTATTTTAAGAATATTTTATGGAAGTGCTTCATATATTCGACCCTATAATTGCATATAGAGATAAATTTCAACAAAAACATCTGCTGATAGTTTACATATTTTGTTATGTAATGATGTAATTTAGAGTACTTGATTTTCCTAGCAAGAACAAACTGTCCCTGTTAACAGGGGTGCAAAAGTATATAGATTATAAAAAGGAAAAGAGAAGTGTTTTGGATGGGCACATACTGATGTATACTCAGGATCAAAGTAACCAAAGGTGCCAAGAACTCTGGTGCTTACATACACTTCATCCCCAAAGGGCATGAGTTTAGCCAGGCCAAAATCTGATATCTGGACAACAAAAACACTGTCAATGACAAGAATGTAGAAGCCTCTATATAGACACTGATATAGCCTAAACAAATTTGAGGAAATGCAAGGTGCCTGTAAACCTTACAACAAGTGACAGGCACTCAATACTGAGATCTGTTACTAAACCTTGATTTAACTGAAAACAATAAGCCTTTTTCATGTTTCTGGTCTTAGAAAAGAAGAGGAAAGGTTATAGATACCCTGGGCTCAAAGTCTGCATCAAGAAGAATGTTGGAGGACTTAAAGTCCCTATGAATTATGGGAGTGCTTGTTGTTGGACCTGAATGAAGATAAGCAAGGCCTTTTGCTGTCCCCAAAGCAATCTTCAACCTTAAAGGCCAATCCATCCTCATTCTAAGAATTCCTGCAAGATATTTCGGTTTGTAAGCTTATCATATATTATTTAGAGAAACAAGTGAGCAATACAAACACATCTGCACATGAACAGGTGCATGGATATGATAATGTGATCAGTACCTTATGGAACGCAATTTCTTGAGGTACACTATGTATCTCTTCTTATAAATAAATTCATTTGTTATCGCCCATAAAGAAGAAATGAATAATCTGCTTGAAATTACAACTCACCATGCAAGTGATCCTGTAAACTGCCATTGTACATATACTCATAAACCAGGAGGCGTTGGTTTCCATCTGCACAGTAGCCAATCAAGCGGACTAGATTGGTATGGTTAAGCCTGCTTAATAGATCTACTTCCACTCTGAATTCCCTTTCTCCCTGCGCTTTTCTCAATGAGACTGGGTCCATCTGTTTAATTGCTACCACCTATAAATAATTACAGAAGGTGTTAATTAAAGTCTCCGTTTTTTGTGGCCTATTAATGCAGATCTGACAAACGTTGGGCAAAAAAATGTACTTTGTAACATTTAAGAAGAACATGAAATGCTGTGCACTTTAATTATATCTGACAATCAATAAGATTTTTTTAAGAAACCCAAAAAAACGAACACGCCAGAAACAATCATATACAGTGGAGTATACAAAAAGCATGTTTTCAGTAAGAGATTCAAAAAAGACCACAAGATGTAATAAAATCTGGAAGAAAATCGAAAACATAATTGTACAATTATTCACCATCAAAATTCCTATAAACAAGTGAAAAGAAGCATCATATCCATTGCACAATCAAGCTATTCCTCATACCTTTCCCATTTTCAAAACTCCCTTATATACGCGGCCAAAACCACCTTTCCCAATTAGATTGTCGTTGCAGAAATTTGAAGTGGCTTCTAGCAGTTCCCTGAGTGTGAATACATAAGCAACACTAGGCTGTGGATTTATGTATAAGAATTGTTTGTTTTCCAGCTGCCAATATTCTAATGGTTTATACAGCCCTGTGAAATGCCATTAAAAGCATTAATTCTCATTCTTGTGAGTCTGTGTGACAGATGAAAACAATCCATCACTTACAAAAAAAAATCATGACTAACAACATAACATTTTTAAGCTTGATGAAAACTCTATAAAGATCACTCAAGAAAACGTCATCCCTGTGACCTAGATTCAGGGAAAAAAAGTAATAATTTGGGACACAATAAATAAGAAGCAGATCCTATCAGAATTGTGAAAACTAGCACCCAATAAGCTTACATGGATCATTTTGGTCCTGAGATTTGCTTCTTCTCTTCCTCTGGGGCAAAGCCAATCCAAATGGCATTTTCATGATTCACCCAAATATAGTGCCTCTGTCGAAATTATCTTTAATCAGAAGAAAAATGTGCCAATAACCCGAAAACCCTAGGCCACAAGCATAAATAGGCCTGCTTCAAACAGAGACCAAAATTCCATATCATGAATCCATTTCTTCATCTTTGGTATGATAAAGACTCTTGTAGCTTTTATCGGTCCTCCAACGCAGCTGTTTGCATCAACCCAAAAATGTTAAAAAGCATTATAATTCATTCATTGAAGTTTGAAAAGTAAATGCCAGAATATTAATTTTACAAAATAGTCCTTCTGCATTAAAATTTAGATGTTAATCTGCAGAAAGGACCAAAGGAACTGCAGAGAAGTACATAACCTTTTAGTACACAATGAGACTGCCTAGCCTGCCACTAATACAGAGAGACAGAACTTCCAGACCCTGACACCTAATCCTGTGTTACTAGCTGCAAATATTATCTTTACTTCTGAAACATAGGTTCCATGAGGCCTCTGCTTGAAGGATAGTCAGAAGTATAGATAATGTGCACACACATGCATAATGCAATAATCCAGAAGATCTTAACATGAAATCCAATGAAAAATAAGACATGGATCCAGAGGATGCAAATGTAAATAGCAGAGGAAGAAATTTTTGGATTTAAAATTAAAATCTTAAAACATAGAGAAGCTCAAATATCCAAGAAACAGTGAGACAGAACCTTTAGGGCCTGATGCATATTCCGATGAACAGACAAATATTATCACTACTATAATTTGAGTCAAGCCTCAAAAGAACATGCATGCATTATCCATACTCCATGGGGTTATAAGTTGCAATTCAGTGAAAAATAAGCTATGGGTAAGGAAGATGAAAACGCAAGTAGCAGACAGATGATTTTGGAAACTTTGATGTAATTTCAGATCATTTCTAAATGTGAAGTGCAAGTCCGAAAGGCAAATTAAGTCCTTTAAAAGAAAGTTTAATCCATTGACAACTACAAAAAAACATTTCTAAACTATGCACATTGCAGCGTAGAAAAAATCCATAGCCTTGCATTTGCACAATAGAAGAATCAAGTAACAGTCAATTCATTTACCTCAAAGTAGGATATATCCTATTATCAAGCAAGATAGATATTTACACACTAAAGCATACCCATCCTTCGGGACAGCAAACTATTCTATAATTGTTTCTTTTCTTTTTCCTCCCTCAAAAATCAAAGTCTCATCACCTGCAATTCTGTAAACAATAACTAATTATTCATTTAACCCCATTGGTTATGACAATTTTGCTTACTATAAGAAGAATAGAAACTTCTTATATTGTCATTAATGAATGAAGCCATCCATGATTGGATCCATAATATCCAAATCATCTGCATTAATTTTAAAATTAGCATCATGCAGACGTGGGAAAAAGACCCAATTGAAAGATTCACACTCAAGAAAAAGGCGGCCTCAAATTTCAAAAGTATTTGAATAATACACAGCACCTGCAATACACCTAACATAGCATATCACGCGTCTAAAGCCTACGACATCAACAACCACACAATTAAAAAATTCAAATACAAGCAAATGACACAGCATGACGTTGGAGTTTCACCCATATTTGAAAGTTCATAATATAGGTCATCTCTTCTGACCGTTAAAACGTGAAGTTTTTAAATTATGGAGCGCTTGTGGGGAAGAAAAACTTGTCACAGAATGTTTAATATAAGTGTTTTAACTCTGATCTACTGTCAAAAGTCTTAAGTTTCAAGTACACTATGTGACAGGTTCTTTGGACTTTTCCTAATTGAGTTCTATGCTTCCTTCTTAAACATGTACGATGTGTAGTGAAACCAGAAATGGGGTCCATTTCTTGCTTTTCACTTTACTGCTGTCTATAAATATTCTTCCTCCGAATGTAACATACTACCCATCAAGTGAATTTTGTATTATGTAGATTCAAAACTTTAGATTTCACACCAGGCTTTCTTTCCAAATGTATGGGTTTTACCTCCTTAAGTGAAAGTCCATTTATGATTACTGCTGACAAATGGCAGTTGCTGACCACCAATAGTGGTGATGGCTTTGGTTATAATCATTATTTGTCTTTTCGGATAATTTATTTAGTTAATTTGGTGTATCTTGATCCTTTAAATGATTGGGTTGTGTGCAAGTGATTAAAATGTCTCTTGATCTTATAGACTGCTGAATCTTGTGACCGTTCATCATTTAATTACTTTTTAAAATGTCTCTTGATCTTAGACTGCTGGATCTTATGACCGTCATTAAAATTCATTCTTTCCTTCACTCATCATTTAATTACTTTTTAAAAATTAGATTTATTTATTAAAATAAACAAACAAATTTAATATTAAATTTTATTTAAAAACATAAAAAATAACCCACATAGTTTGAAAAACAGATCTATAGTGTGGTCATGTTTTGTTGTTCTATAAACTGCAGTAAAATTTTGACTAAACATGGCCACATATATTGGTCACAAAGAATCATGACAGGTCATTTTCAAATAGTATTTTTTTTTAAAAGTAACTACAAAGTACTAATATCACCAATAAGGAATCTTCTTCTAGGGTTTCTACATTCTATTGTGGTTTCCCAACACTATTTTACCCATCACTAAAACTAAAAAATACTGGCCCTACCACGTAATGGGAGGACAACTTGCATTCCACTATTTATTTCATTTTTTACTTAGTTAAAATTGTATTTTTTCTTTTCATTTTTTTTTTTTTTTTTTGGAGGGGGGCTTTAGATTTATTTTAATTTGCTTTAAGAATAAAGTTGATGTGTGTTTTTTCAGTTTTTGAGAATTAAGTTGTAATACTTTATTGTCTAAAATTATAATATTTTATTCTATTTATGGATCGATGCATCATTTTTCTTTATGAAATGAAAACGGTTTTTATAATTGCAATTTTCTTATTATTATGATATTAGTATTATTTTCAAATTGGATATGGACTTTATAAGAGGGGGTTATATTAGGAAATAATTGTTCAACTGTAGCGTCGTAAATTGTAGCCATACACAATATCGTCTGCACCTAGGCCTCACCTTTGTGTTTCGACCTCCTATGCCCTAAAACTATTTTGATTCTACTCATACCCACCTAGATTTAGCATCTTCTGCACCCGAGTGGAACCCTATTCAAATCTGAGTCCGGATTGGCAGGACTAGGATGCCCTGGGCACCATGGTCCTCCCAAAAGGGGCCTAAATTTGGACCCCACAACGGTCACATCTTGAAGGCAGGAAAACATTCTCGATGTCAGCCTTCACAAAATTTCAAACATATTTTGTGCAGTTAGGTATAAAAGAAAGCCTAACCCCCTCATTTTGGGACATCTCCAATTATCTCTCTACAAGGTTTCAATTACACTCTAATGAATTCGAGTGAGCAAGCAATCAAACATATGTGAAGGAGAGATCAAAGTTCATATTTTAAACATTCATGATGGCATCCGTGATCAAGACTTTATGAAAATATCCTACATGGCATTATCAACCTTGGCATGAAGACTTCAATGCAAGATTCATCAAGGTATCAAGTTCCAATTCAAGCATTTAAATTCAAATCTAACCTTATCCTCAAATGATAAGCTTTTACTTCAACATTTCCATTACATTATAGTTTCAGTTTAAGGGTTAATTCCAAACTCGGACATTATAGTTTCAGTTTAAGTGTTAATTCCAAACTCGGGGTTTAACCTAAGGCAAACCCCCATCAACAACAACATTTTCCTTATTTCATGTGTGCAGGCGACAGATCTAAGAGCCACAAACAGATATTTTGGCAAATGAGACAACGATGATCAAATCTAACTTTTGCAGAGGCAAAAATCAAAGGACAAGGACAAAAACCACCATGGTCCCGATAATTTTATATGAGCTTCTACAAATTGATTATATGCGACATCCTGATTTTGAAAGATTCCAGTCTATTTGCATCTGACATCATGGACTAGGATGCATTTAATTGTCACACAATCCTACATTTTCAGGCTAAACTTGTTGTCAAAAGTGCTCTTATGTTTCTTCTACTTAGACTTAGCCCCATGTTTGCTTTTTGTATCTACAACTTGTTGTTTCTATTGGTTTATGTCAATTCTTCATCATTAACCCTAGATATTGCATTCAAATACATTCAAATCAAATTCAACTAAAAAGGGGAAAAAGAACTTGATCTGCATTCAATCTTCATACATTGGATCGATTGAGTTATCTCTTCCTTTAATTTCTTGTGTGGAAAGTTAGGTCATTTCCTACTTTACAAGGCTTAACTTATGAAACCCTACTTTCCCATACATTACATTTTGGTAAACCTAATGTGTCTCATGCTTATTTATTATTATTATTCTCGGGTCTGATTTGTATGCATTTAATCAAACCATGTCTATATTTACATATCATTTGTGCACTTAATTTACATAAATTTAGAGGTTCAATTCACAAAAACCCTAATTTATTTTGACAAAATTGACTTTTGGGTTGCATAATTTCTCATGTATATGCTCATAACTGATTGTTATGACATGTTATTTTTAAATTTAGAAGCATTTAGTTATCATATCTCTCATTTCTTGATAGTATCTAATTGATTAATCAATCATTTTACAAAGAAATTGCATTGTTTCACCATACATATAGCTTGCATTATCAAAAATATTATGATTTTAAATCTTTGCATTCAACATCTCCTTCTTTGTGCATGAGTTTTTTTATCCTTTCACCTACAACCAACATCCTAGTGAAAAGAAGTTATAGACTTGAAGGCTTTCCAAAGTTTAAAGTGTGAGCCTATGTTGAATAACTTATTCCATGAGAATTTGGGTGAAATCTCAATCATTACACAAGATATACCTAACATTATGGAGAAATACTATCCTCACACTTCTCATGATGAGAATGACTCACTAAATAGACTTACTAGTGAACAATTGAGGAAGCTTGACAATGAGTTAGATGAGCTTAAACAATGGATGGGTCCAGAACACCTGAATAGTGAGGCAATCCCCTTGATTGAACAATTGAAGAGAATGGTTCAAAGTGATAAGATAGGTGTGGAAGTGTTACGTGACATTGCTCATATTGTTGATAATATTATGCCTATAAAACATTGTGTTAAGAAGCTCTTGGTTATAATCCTATAAATAAAATTATTCATTCCATTAGTATGCCTACATCCTTGCCTAATGTGTCTACATATACATCTTCTATCATGACTACTTTTCTACAAAATGTTATTCCTACACATGTTAGTCTTGGGGTCAATCCTACTAATCAATACTCTTACATACCTCCTATTAGCCTTCCATTTGTTTTCCAACCATCTCCTTTATCAACATACTATAATTTTACGCCTCCTTATTTTCAACCTCCGCCTACCTATCACAAATTTACACCTCCATCACAATCCAACATGTCCAATTCCAACTCATCCATTGAAGCCATTATTAATAATCTAGCTCAAAGTATTTGATCCTTACAACAACAATTGGCTTCTTTAACCCAATCTTGGTTCAATGTTCCACACGTATGATGTACATCTAGCCCACGATCTAATGATTTGATTTGTGTGGTTGCTCCTAAGAATATGGAAATTCCCCAATTGGAGTTATATGATAGAAAAGGTGACCCCTTGACTCATGTGAAAACATTCCAAACCTTGTGTAGTGATTTCTCTCATGGTCGTAGACTCATGGAAAAAATATTTGCTTGCACTTTCAGAGATAAATATTTGCAATGATATTGCTCCTTGACTCCTTATTCTATCACTCTATATTCCTTATGTTTTCATGGCTGTCCCATAGGGCCTCTAAATTTTATTAATATATGTGGATTTATGTATTTTGATTGGGTTGGTCGTATTAAAAATAGAAGATACACTAGTGCCTATATTTTTACTATGTTTGGTGGTAATATTAGTTGGATGAGTAAGCAACAAGTGGTAGTCATGTTGTCCACTACAAAAGTAGAGTACATGGTAGCAATTCATGCTTGTAAAGAATCCATTTGGCTTAAGAAAATGTGTTCAGATATTGGGTTTGACTTAGGGATGATTACTATTTTATGTGGTCGTTAGAGTGTTATATGTTTGGCAAAGAAACCTACCTTCCATGCTAGAATGAAGCACATTGATGTTCAGTTCTATTTTCTCCATGACATGGTGGAAGATGGAAGAGTGAAATTTGAGAAAGTTGTCACTTTAAAAAATGTTGTATATTTAGTGACAAAGCCTATGAGAATGGAAAAGTTCAGATAGTTTTTAGAGTCTATGGGTCGCACGGCCCTTAGCATTTAAATCGTGTTCATATTGGTTCTACTAAGGTGTTTGACAAGTGGGAGAATGTTGGGAATTGAGCAACTATATCAACTTAGTATTTCCTAAAATTTATTTAATTAATCAATATTTTATTTACTACTTATTTTCTAATTTTCTTGCACATCTTATTTTGTCATCTTGTGTGACATGACAGTGAGTTTTCATCACACTAGGAGGTGACAAGGAAATTTTTGTCCTCACATGAGAAGACGGGTTTTTCATTTTTTAGTAGAGATATCTTGAGCGATGCATAAAACCTTATGATGATATGATGAGCGGCAAATTCCTGTGATAGATTATGATGCATAAGAACCAAATTCTATGATAGGTTGGACAAGTGATATGAATCATCTTTGCATGGGGAATGTGGGCACCCAAGTTGGGTAATGATGTAGGTTGTAAGAGAAATGTTATTATTAGTCAATTATGACAATTTCTCTTACAGACATAAGTGTTGTTAGTTATGATAGTTTGTATGATAGCTATAAAGTATGTAAGAGTGTCTATCATGCCTATTTTGGTAAGAAATAGGCACCCACGTTTGGAGGCATGTAAGAGGGACTAAATAATCTTGTACAAGTAGTCTTTGCATGCTTGGAGGTGTTAGAAAAATATGTCACATGGATTTGGATGTCCACCTCTTTTTGCTTGGTCAGGAAGATTCCTCCATTCTTGTATTCTCTATAAATTGAACGCCTTGGAGTGTATTTTGTATATTGCATTTTTTGGAAGTAACTTTATTATGTTGAAATAGCTCAAAATATTGACATTGTAAACTCCTCTGAAGAAGACTTGATCTGCAAATGATTTTAAAACCATTATTTATTGTAATACATTGATAAAGCGTTTGGAGTGTTGGTTTTTTCTCTCGAAAGGGTTTTCCCCATGTGCATTTCATATTATGGTATTATTGTTTTGTTGCATCTTGTTTTATTGATAGTATGTGCATCTCATCATTGTATATGTTAAGGGTGAGAAAAAAATATGCACTATCTCTTCTCATTCGATTGGTGTAGGAAGTATTTTTGCATACCTTGCTTCCTTTCAACCTTCATTAAAACATCACCTAAACATTCATCGAATTTATTTTCTTTTATTCTATATCATTAAATAAAATCTAAAGTC
The DNA here is from genome assembly GCF_030272615.1 of Cryptomeria japonica. Taxonomy (NCBI): domain Eukaryota; kingdom Viridiplantae; phylum Streptophyta; class Pinopsida; order Cupressales; family Cupressaceae; genus Cryptomeria; species Cryptomeria japonica. The sequence goes on from NC_081409.1 coordinate 799,718,028, forward strand.
TTATTATATAGATGATATATTTACTTAGCAAATTCTCAAAGATCCTTTTCAACACTACTAATCTTCATTACAAATATAAACATCAAAATAAATATTTTTTACAATTGTAAGAAATTTTGAAATTCATAGATTTATTTTTATACATTAATATTTTCAACCAATTGAACATAGTACATATGAAATTCGATGCAAAGTCAAATCAAATTATATTTGTTGATCCAATAGTAGAGAAAACTGAAGAAAATATAATTAATCACACAACATAAATAGCTTCCAAACCACCAAACACCCAGAAAGAAATAAAATCAATTCATGCATGAATCAACAACACAAATGTGTGTCAACAAAAAAATGGTTAAATGGATTGCAATTGGTTATTAAACTCCACTCAATAATATGTAAGTATAGGATGTTGATGATCATGGCAGATACTAATATTTGAGAACGTTTAAGGCCCCTTAAAAACTCGGGGACAAATATTGAGGACTGACAATTTTTGAAAGGTGTGGATAAAATAATTGATATAGCTTAGAGAATGACCAAAAGGAAAAAGTGGCTTTAAATGCTTCATCAAAAGTGTTTCTTGCTCAAATGTTGCAGCAAATGATAAAATCATGCAATATCAATTAATATATATAATAAAGAAACCCCTCCTTGTGAACCAAGTAAACAAATATAAAGAGATTTTTTAAAGTATTGGTAGGGAATAAAAATATCAAAATTTACCAAAATGTTGAAGCAAAATCTAAAAGGACAATGAGAAAAGTCTCACATCAATAAATTACTAAAAAGTTGACTAGATTCATGTACAAAGCATGATTCTTATAATAGAAGATCAATTACGCTTTAAAATTTCAAAAAAATAAACAATGTATCTACTCAAATAACTAATAAATGTTTATAGGCAAGTAGCAGAATTTAAATCTAGTCCTAAGAGTATATCCTAGCCTAAGAAAAATTAAAGTCACTAAAATAGTCTTGTCTAACCAATTATTTTAGCTAAAATCAAGAAACTAGAAGCAATTTATTTCATCTCGTAAAACTTTGACTGCAGTTATAGAATACAACCGTAAAACTACATATTAGAAAGTGGTGATTGATCATGTTGGGCTTAAATTTTTATGACTTTGTCAACTGCATTTTCCCCCAAATCAATTAATGGGGGAGTGCAGGGGATAACACCCTCAAAGAAAAAATTACCCATTATTTAATAAAGGAATTGGTTGTTATTTTGGTATGTAAACCAACATTTTTAAATTACCAAAAAGGGCTTGGTAAATAAGTGGTTGTAGACTGTGAAGTACTATCATATTATAAATTTTCTCTTTGTTGGATAATAAGAAGAAAGAAGAAGATTGTTTCTTTGTGAATGTTTTGGAAACTTGAATTGTTTTGTTGTGTTATAATTGATGTCACTATGTGTTGTAGATGGTTTGAAAGTGGGTGTTCTGGTATTGTTGTGTGGTTTGGTGAAGATGTTGAGGTGTTTCTAGAAGGTTGGTGTAGTGGAAGTTCAATATGCAAAAAATAGTACTTATGCAAGAAAGAGTATTTAATGTCCCAGTTGAAGAATGTTTTGCATTCCTCTAGTATGTGAAGATTATGTTTTGTGGCTCTAGATAAAATGTTTATGTTATGTGTATATTGCACTATTAGGTTTGTAGGTTCTTTGTTGCTCATATGGTAGATTTGGTTGCTATTGTTTCTAACAGTGAGGTTGTTTGTCAAAACTGGTATGGAGAATGCTTGGTGGATTTTGGATATGTGGATTCAAGTGTTGTGGTTTGGAGGAAATGTCTTTTTAGCTTCTGCAGTGTTCCAATTCAAGGTGATGGTTTGATTAACATATGAAGTTATGATTTTTTGAGTTTAGTGTTGAAAATTGGCTTGGTTTTCAATTGATTGTGTTGATGTATCCTACTTGGATCATATTATTTTGGTCTATTTTTGCTTTGGAAAATGACATTGGTTAGTATTTTGGGTCTCACCACAGTGTGTGGAGATCCACATTGTGTAATTTGCATTGGAGGATGGTTTTGGGCCGACTGGTTAATGTGCTTTAATGTTTATATATATGTTTCAATTGATGTCGACCTTGGAGGATGTGTTAGTGTGTGAGGTTCGTTAGAATCATTTGGAAATGATGTCTTGTGGTGACCAAAATGGATATTTTAGGTCCAAGTGGTTGAATTTATGTAATATTATTTATTTTGTATGAGGCTGACATTGTTAAGTGTTTTAAGGATTAATCTTGTATATAAAGGAGTGTGGATGTGTCAATGAAGGTGTGGGATATGTGTGAATTAACAAGCAATGGATGTGAATAATTTACAAGCAATTTTATGTTGGAAATGTGTGAAATTCAATTATGAAGAGCTTTGATGATGATATCTTAAGTGTGAAAGTATTTTGAGATGGTGTTTGAAGTTAGATGAGTTTTTTATGATCTTGGTCACTTGACATAGTGATTCAAGGAAAATCTCATGATCAGGAGATCTTATTCTTTTCAATTCAATTGTTCCCTTCTCTGCTAGAAGACAATGTGTTTCTTTGCAGCTTTATGTATCTTGCCCTGAGACAGTGTGTCTCAATTTTGTAAATCATTTGTATATTTCCCTAAGGTTGTGCACCTTAGTTCTAAAAGTCCTCTCATGAGCAATGATTGCTAGAGGCAACATTGTAATAAATTATATTCAAAGTGTGAATGTGATCTTACCGCGGTTTTTCCCTACTTAGGATTTTCCACATAAATCTAGTGTTCATGTGTTTATTGTGCATTGTGCTTTCATGATTTATCACTATTGTGATTATATAGTTGTGGTTCGAAAGTTTAAATATCAAAAAAGATATATTTAGAGGTCCAGACTGATTCCCCCCCCCCCCCCCTCCCCGCTCTCAATCCTATGGTGTGTTCAACAAATGTAGCCCACTTTGGGTGAACCACCTTAAATCTTTGTGTTATTGTGAATTGTTATTTTTTTCTCTCTTATTTTGTAATATATTTAATATTGTTTATTTCTCTAACCTGCATAAACCCTAAAACTATACTCCAAATTAAATTTTTCTTTTTTTTACAAAAAAGTGATTAAAACAATGTGATTGGGCAGAAGGAATGAATAATCCCATAATATGCAATAAGAAATCAAAATATTTAAACATTACGTAAATTGTAAGATATGAAGCAATAGCAGACATATAAATGCTTCACTTGAATGAATTGAAGGAAAATATTCCAAAGAAACTCAAATGTTGTACTTCAAAATGCAAAATGTTTTAGACAAAGAGCTAGTCAGGAATCACCATTGTCATTTTCATAGCTCGATAGACAAATAAATAAAGGCTTCTCTACTCCCTAGTATCAAATGGAAAATAATTTTAACAATCCTTGAGCAAGTGTATGAAAATAACTTCAAAATTGGCTTGAAAGAAACAACATCAAAAAAATAAATCAATACGGTTAGAAAAGACTAATAAAAGTAAGTTTTATAGATACAAAATTTGCAGTTTTATCTTTGGTCCTTATCCATCTTTTTGATTGATGTACACAAACTTTCAAACCTCATTTTGTAAGTGATCAACACCTCAGAATGTAATAACAAATATAGTTAAATGCTAATTTCAAACCATATGAAATTGGTGATATAATAAATTTTTGAAATCAAAATTGACATAAAATATTATTAGTATAGAAAGAAATCATAATTGAAACGAAATTAGAAATTGTGGGAAGAAAAAAAACCAAATAATTTGATTTAAAATGTAGGAAAGAAAATAGAAAGTACAAGTAGAAAGACAAAAAACCTTGATAACATTTCCAATGTAAAATTTTATTTAATTTCAAATCACATTGTAAATATTTGTGAAGTACTATTTGCTATATAGAAAAGCATTAATTGAAGCGAATTGGGAGAGTATGTGTTATATCAAATATTTTATAAATATTAAGTCCATTTTGCTTTTATTTTTGCTTGGTGAGTTGTCTACCCTTTTTCATTCTTTCATAATGGTCATATGTGAAAGGCGGAAAAATTCTCAATCTTTCTAAAACCTCTACATAAAATATGGTCACAAATGTTAGTTTTACTTTTTCAGTTAGTCATCTATCAACAATGGCTTTTGGAAGTGTCAAACCTTATTATTTGTCTATTGTCAATATCCAAGCCAATGTTAATGGTATTTGTATTTTTTGACCTCTTTGTATTGTTTTTTTTTATTGAGATCTTCAAACAATTTTCTTCAATAATTGCCAAATTGAGCCATTACGTATATTGGTGGTCATGGTGACATGGTCCTAGGTTTGTATACAATATTTTAAACATATTTGTAGTCACACAAATCTGTCCAGCTTAATTAAATAAATATTCGCTATTTATTTAATTAAAAATCCACTAGCCATCAATTAATTAAATTAATATTTAATTAATTCATCCCCAAACATTCTTCTATTAATTAAATAAATTATTCAATTTATTTTAATTAATTCATTAAACCAAATTCAAATCAATTAAATAAATAAAATCTATTTATTTAATTAAATCCCCTTTTCCTCTTTTAAATAAATTAAATAAAACATTTATTTAAATCATTATTCCCCCCCCACTTGCATTTTCCTACAAATGCAACTTGCACACATTTATTGGAATAAATGAATTTTTATTTTAATAAAATCCTATTTTCCCTCACCCACCAAATCCACTTGCAAAATCTAAACCCCTTCTAGATTCTTCTAACCCCTTCCTAATTAGCCTAATCCATCCCCTAATTATTGTCACATTCCTAACCAAAATGGAGTCACTTCTCAAAGACTTCAAAGTCTTTGAAAAGCATTTAATGCTTTGTGTGTTCAACAAATTAACCCCCAAAGTCTTCAAAAACCACTAATGGCTCTTACATGACCATTTATGGCTCTTACATAACCATTTATGGTTATTTCAAACTTGTCCCCCCAAACATTTATTGTTTTGACCATATTCATCTATTTCACATTTGCACAAGAGTTTATCCATTGGATAAAAGCTTTATTCTTTGAATACAGAGTTTATTCATTCAACCAACCTTGACTCTAAATCTCAAAGTCATATCAAGCATTTAATGCTTATTCCCTCTCCTCTCAACCTATCTCACATTGACACTTGTCATCCTAGGATTGGGTTGAAAGCCCTCACATGGATTTGAAATCATTCAATCCTGACCCTTGTTGAGATTGCTCAATCTCAACCATCCATTGCTCCATTTTTCCTATAAATAGAGCTCATTCCTTCATAATCCAGATTCTGAAAACTTGTATGCATTTAAGCTATAGGCATTTTAAGAGAGCATTTTAGCATAGCAAACTCATGTATTGTCATTTTGGTTAAAATAAATCATTTTAGCATCCATAGCTTAATATTAGCTTTTCATTTTACATTTGGAGCACAATACTAAAATCTCAATCCTCCATAAGCATCCATAGTGCAAAAAGCTGCTGAGAGCTACACTATTTTGGAACTTGGAGAGGAGAGGAACAAGGGAGAAGGAGCTAAGAGCATGTTAGGAGGTATTTGGAGATACCTCATCATATTTGCTTTTTTAGTTAAATATGCTTTCATGTTTTTAGTGTCTCTCTTGATATGCCTGTTTAGATTAGTTTTTGATTGACTAACACTAACCGTTTCTTGTGTTTTGTGTGGTTTATCTTAGACTAACCTTGTCCATTTTGTAGGGCATCAATATCCTTTAGCTCCATTTACAAGACTTGTTTATATCCATACATTTGAAGTTGCAGCATTATTATTGGTTATAATTCCATATCAAATTTTCATCATTATGAGATTCTTCTATTTCATGATAACTAATTTTTTATGCAATTTTACATGCAACAAAGATTCTTCAAAGAGTAATTTTTTTTCATGATTACGAACATTATCATTTGTGAAGAAAAAAAAGAACATTGTTGCCAAACTCTTCATTGAATGGTAATGTGATGTTGGAAATAGCTCTTTTCATTAATTAATTTCTAATCGTTAATTGTAGACTTTGCATCTCTCAAATTTGTCAATAGATGACAAAAAGATATTGTTGAATGTCTTCTTCATCTCTTCTAAATATTTTATCTAAAGATACCACTATTGTAAATATTGGCCATAGTAGCTTTGCACGTTTGTTGCTATCATATACTTGTTTATCATTAACCAATGTCAATTAATTGAGATCTCCGACCAAAATCATAGATATGCCTAATATAAAATTATGATGAACTTGTTAAATAATATGTAAATTACTATATGATTTTAATAGATATGAATAACATGTATTATAAAATGAAATAATTTTTTTTATTTAAATTTGAATGACACATGTACATCCAAATCTTATATGAGATCTATGTGGGTTTGCTTGACGTAGTTGAGAATCAATGTTCTCTAAATACTTCTTATCAATGAAGCTTAATTCATCGATCAATATGTACTTGGCATGACCTATTTCTTTTTGCAAGCTTGTTATTCTTGTTCCTTCTAGTTTAGTGAAATCTCTTATAAGGATTTTCAACTCGGAATAAATTTTTGACACTCCTATGTTGAATGTTGCAACTCCAATTCAATCAAGTATTGTAGCTCATAGTTTCATTGACCTCTTATTTTATGATAGATCTATTGATACTGAACCATTATATTAAGCCAATTCAACATACAACCCAAAGGGATTCCAATGCACTACATATCCAAACTATATCAAACAATTTAAGAGATTCCAAGTTGATATTATACAATGATAATAATGTAAGACACATCCTAGTCCTGGATTTGTCACTAAGAGCTTTAGATCCTTGTCCATCAATGCCCCAAAAGGGTTTCCTCCAATGGACACATCTTTAGTTTCTTGAATTTTACCTATTTCACTTGCATATTTTTTGTTTATTGGTTCTTTTAAAATAATCAATGCTTCATCTTCCCCAAAGAATGTAGTTGTATCAAGGTTGATTTTGAAACATTTCTTGTGATCTCCCATTAGGAAATTATCTCAAATTCCCAAAAATTTGCAAGTGCCTCTTCAATTTTAAATGTGTCTAAGGATGTTTGATCTTATTGTTCCTAATCAACAAGGTAAAGATATTTAAGTTGAATGTCAATGTTGAGGATGTTGATTTCATAAAAATGTTTGGTGTCAACAAGATTTTTATAGGGGTCATGGATACACTTTACTTCTACGTTTTCAATATCATAGGAAGCATCCTAATGATCATAAAAGTGCTACTTGCATTAGTATATTTCTCATCAAAGGGAATGTATCCTAATCCCCAATTTTCTCCATTCTTACACACATCTATAGGTTCAATAATTCCTTGTTCATGAAGTTTGGGGTTATTTCCTTCATATTTCATGTTCTTGCATATTACATTTCATATTAAGTACTTGTCACTTTTAAAATACGATGCTAGTTTGTCATCATCATAGAGCCAAAAATTATTAATATCCAATCTTTTCATATATAATAAATCCATGTTGTGTGAGGCAATATAGTCATATAGAAATGAAAACTTTGTTTCTTTTGACTTAACTCAATTCAATTTAATTAAGTCAGTAAGGTTCCATTTTTCTAAGAATATAATCCTGTTCATGGGATATCTAGGCAATTTGAATGATTGTCTCAAGAAATTTGTAGACTTCTAAAAATTAACCATTAACATTTCGTCAATTTTTCCCTTCATATCGATTAATTAAATATTTTTTTATTAATTAATTAAATAATCTTCTATTCCTCTAAACTAACGTAAGGTAAATAATTAAATTATTTACCTAGCTAACCATAGTCTTTATTCATCTAATAAATTAAATAAATTGCTCTTTTTTATTATTATTCATTTATCCTTTTCTTCTCCAATTAGAATCGAAATGAATTATAAATTCTCTTCTTCAAATAGAATTCAAAATAAATTTTTTAATTCCCCTCCACTCATTCTCTCTCCAGATGTCAAAATCCTCCTACATTTCCCACTTACTTCTTAATCTCACCTAATCCATAATCATTTGCACATTTCTTAATCTATGGATTAAGGGATCAAGGGATAAGCCATCTCTCTTGTCTTCACAAATCTTGAATGTTTTCTCCAAAAGTACACTTAAATTACATTAAAAGAAATTTTAAACTCATTTATCCCAATCATTCTCATTCTCTTACAAATATGACAAGACTTGTCTTTATGACAAGATCTTTCAAATTTGTCAACTCTCTCCCATGATGACACTTGGCATCGTATTGGAGCTTGAGGGGCCCTCAATCTATATCAAATCTATCATTTGAATCTTATCCCTTCATTCCAGTTTAAATCTCCATTTATCTGCTTCTTCACAAATCCATAAATTGAAGCCTTCTCCCTTCATCAATCTATCACTTGAGACATTCTTAATATTCTCCTTGTTCATAGGTGAAGCTAAGGGAGTTGTGAAGGCTAAGCTAGGGTTTTGATGCCCTAGCTTATGGGCGTAGTTGCAGTCGATGCAAAGGGGGCTCATTTGGCCTCTTGGGTAGAGCAGTTTAGTAGGGGTGGTTCTTGAAGGGCTGCACTTTCTCAAGGGGTTTTCGGGTTTGATCGGTGGCGATCTTTTGTCACCCTATAATTCTTCGTGCGATCCAATAATAGGCTTCGGTGGTGAGGCCTCACAGGTGGCCTCGGCCATGGACTTCTGAGCTGCGGTGGGATCAAAACCCCCACTTCAGAATATGAAGACATTTTCCAATAATCTTTTCGCCTCAGATACGGGGACTGGAAGTGCTGGCAGCTCTTGTCTCATGAAGATTAATGGGTGTCTCGAGCGATGCAGTGAAAGGCCGAAGTTGGTTATTCCCCCTGAGATGATAGCTGAAGACGTAGAGTAATTTTCAAACCACTTGCTTTACTGCAATTTTTCTGGGAATGAGGGTTTCCCTACAGTTCTTGGAAAACTGGGCGCAGAGGACATGGGCACCGGAAGGGGAAATGGAGATCATGATGTTGGCAAATAACTATTTCATGGTTACGTTCAACTGCATGGAGGATCGGAATAGGGTCTTTGAAGGAGGTCCGTATTTTTACAACTAGGTGGGATTATTCATCAAACCTTGGCATGCGGGTTTTAATCCTTCAGAGGAGCTCCCAAATAGAGTTCCGGTGTGGGTTCGGTCACCACATCTTCCAGTGGAATGCTGCCGAGAGGATGTGCTTCAGATGCTCGTTGCTCTGCTTGGGAGGCCAGTGGGATCCTCGTCGCAAACTCTGGGGAGAAAGGTAATGACCATTGCTCGTATCTGTGTTGAAATAGATCTTAGTAAACCCTTGCCAGATGTTGTAGATATGTGTGTAGGCTCTTATTCATGGGTTCAACAACTAGATTATGAGACTTTACTGTTTCGTTGTCGTCTGTGTCATGAGTATGGTCATTTACAGCGTAAGTGTCCTAGATACAAACCGGTAGTGAGACAACCTCAGCAGTCAGATCTGAGCCTTGATAGGGCTGAGAAGGGGAAAGTTGTCATGTCGGATGTGGTGGAGGGTGCTGATGGTTTTGTCTCAGTTAAGACAAAGAACAGGAACAAAGGACAAAAGAGACCCTTACAGGAAAGATGTGAGGAGGATACCTTTAACAAATTTGAGGCCCTGGATGACCTAAGCCATCAGGAAGTTAACCCGGGGTTAATCCCTCTCGATCAGGGTGCATCAGGAGGGGTGCTAGAAAGTGTAATGGAGGAATCTTCCCAGACCTTGCTAGTGGTTGGAAGCTAGCAGATGGAGATGGACCAGATAGTTGGGGCTCAGTTGAGCCTAGCCCCTGGTATTGAGGTGAACCTGGCTGAGGGGGAGGGTTCTCTGATAGCTTCAAAATTGGAACTGGTTGGGGCTAAAAGTAATAAGTCATTCATTCACCTGGGTCTACATCAGAGAGATATTAAGAAAAGTGCTTCAAAGAAAAGCTCAAAGGTTGGCAGAAAGAAGGATCTAGATAAGATCAAATTGATGGGGGATAATTTGGTTGAGTCAGGGTCAGTGAAGACTTTGGATTTGCACTTTTCCAACCCTCCTAAATGATTGTGCTCTCATGGAAGGTAAGGGGCTTGAACAACGGCCCTAGACAAAAAGTTGTTCGGGATTTGATTAGGAATCACTCACCTGATATCCTTTTCTTGCAAGAAACTAAAATTACTGCGGATAGTATGATGGGGCTCGTGCCAAAGTTGTGGGGGCAAGGCGAGTGTCAGTGTGTTGGGGCAGCTGGTTCCTCGGGAGGGGTGGCCTATCTTTGGAACCCTTTAAGGCTCCGCCCTATCTTGTGGGTTGCCTCCAAATCCTCTTTATCTGGGGTGTTGGCTAGTCTTGAGACTGGGGAATTCATCTTGTTTTCGAATATCTATGCTCCCATAGATTTTCAGGGTAAGCAAAGCTTATGGTCTCATGTTTCAGGTGTATGAAGGTTGGCCCCTTTTCATCCTTAGATTATGGCAGGAGACTTAAATGCCATCCTGGAGTTGAGTGAAAAGAAGGGGGGTGTTATGCGGTTGGAACCTTCTTCTTTCCTTTTCCAGGATAGTATCTCCTTGATGCAGCTAGTTGACGTCAAGCCTAGTAATGGTTTGTTCACTTGGAATAACAGGAGGGTGGGAGAGAATTGGATTGCTGAACGATTGGATCATTTTCTGGTTTCCTATTTTTGGATCAGCGAGGGGTGGTCCACAAGTTCTGAGATTCTTGACTGGAGAGGGTCAAATCACTGGCCCATCAAGCTAATGTAGTCTTCGACTTGGGTAGCCCGTTCGCCTGCATTCAAATTCCAACTTATGTGGCTTCGGGACCCCTCTTTGCAGGTTCTTGTTGCAGACTGGTGGAGGAAAGGGAGGTCGGCTTTTGGCACTACCATGTACTCTTTTGCCAAGCAGCTGCAATTTGTTAAGCTTTAGCTTAAACAGTGGAATCATCAAGGTTTCAGGAACATTTTTCATGAGAAGAAAGTTGCTCAAATTGCGCTGAATAAGATCACCAATAGAATTAGGGAGCATGGGTTGTCTGAGGAACTGCTTAGAGAGGAAGACAGGGTTGTCAAGGTGTTTGAGGAATGGGAGCTTTGGGAAGAAGTATATTGGAAGCAAAGAGCTCGCATTGACTGGCTGAAGGAGGGGGACAAGAACACTGCTTTCTTCTTCAACTCAGTGAAAGCAAGAAGACATGGAAATTCCATTCCTATTCTGGTTAATGACATAGATGAGAAGTGCTTATCCTTGCAAGAGATGTCTAGGGAGTCTCTCCAATTTTTCCAGTGCCTCTTTAGGGAGGACTCTCGGGGGGAAATAGTGGAGGAGAATCTGGTTTTGGATTGCATCCCTTCTCTTGTCTCCAAGGAGATGAATGAGCAGTTTTTGTGTCCTATTTTACTGCAAGAACTGGAGAGGATTGTCTTCCACATGAGGAAAGGAAAGGCTCCTGGACTGGATGGGTTCCTGGTTGAGTTCTTTCAAGAGTTCTGGGATATAATTAAGCTAGATTTATTGGAAGTAGTCCAGGAGTCTCAGAGGAATAAATAAATGCTTAGGGCATTGAATGCGACCTTCATTGCCCTAATCCCCAAGTGCGAAGGGGCCGACCGGTTAGGCCAGTTCTGCCCGATCTCCCTCTGCAATGTGATTTATAAGATCATCTCTAAGCTGATAGCGGATAGATTGAAGAAGTGCTTGGCGAATGTTATTTCTGAGGAGCAGAGTGGGTTTGTGGAAGGGCGCCAAATTCTGGATGGGGTGGTAATTGCTACGGAGACCATTTATTCTATGGAAACTTCCAAGGAAAAAGCTATGTTTATCAAGCTGGATATGGCTAAGGCGTATGATAGAGTTCGGTGGTCCTTCCTTCAGAAGATCCTCAGGGCTTTTGGTTTTGCGGACGAGTGGGTCTAGTGGGTTATGAGTTGTGTTACGTCCACTTCTTTCTGTGTGCTTATCAATGGAGACCATACTGAACTGTTTTGTGCTTTGAGGGGTCTCCGCTAGGGAGATCTTCTCTCCCCTTATTTATTCATTCTTCTTGTTGAGGGTATGGGGAGGCTGATTAAGCATAATGTGGGTCGGGGTTCTATTCAGGGTTGGAGATGGGAGAATGACTTGCGGTTGCAGTCTCACCTGCAGTTTGTGGATGATACAGCCCTGATGGGGCTTGCTCAAATCAACGAAGCTTCGAATCTGCGTAAGGTCCTGGATGTTTATCTTGCAGCATCTGGCCAAATGATCAATGAGGATAAATCTTCCATCCTTTTTTTCAACACTCCTGAATCTATTCAGAGGAGGATTGCTCTTATCTTGAGATTCCATGTTGGCTCCCTGCCCCTGACGTATTTGGGTATTCCCATTTCTCCTGGCGACCCCCCTAGGGAGTCGTGGTAGGGGATCTTGGATAAATTCTGCTCCAAGGTTGAACACTAGACTCATAGATGGTTTTCTTTTGTGGGGAGGGTTCTTCTGATTTAGTCAGTGGTTCAGGCTTTGCCGACCTATCTATGTATGCTTCAGGTGGCTCCTAAGTGGTTCTTGAAGGGTTTGGACTCTCTGGCTAGGAAATTCTTATGGGCTGGTAATCTCACCTCTTCCAAATGGAGTCTTTTCAATTGGGACCTAGTTTGTAGGCCGAAGTAGTCTGGGGGGCTTGGGTTAAGGTAGTCTAGTCTTTTTGCGGAAGCTCTGGCTGCTAAATTGTACTGGAGGTGGTGTGTTTTGCAGGACCAAGGCTGGGCTAGGATTTTGGCCAACACTCTCAAGAAGGGGGCTTCTCTCATTAAGGAAGGGCTTTTTTGGATCTGCAAAAGGGGGGAAGAGGTTCTTTTCTGGAATGATTCTTGGGATGGTTACCCTCCCATTCTTGATCAGTTTTCTAACCTTGGAAACCTGGGCTAGAGGTTCTTGGAAGCTGGATGGTCAAGGGTGAGTGACTTTAAGGCTGTCTACAGGTGCGGTTGGCTAGAATTGGAATGGTGGAAGACTCCTAATGAATGGCCGGTGGTTGGGATGGAGGAAGAATGTGCAAAGTTGCAGGGCATTTTGGCGAATAGACATTGTAGCTCCCTGAAGGGTAGGGATAGGCTTGCTTGGTCTCCAAATCCTAAGTGCATTTTTTCTGTGGCAAGTGGTTACTGGGAGTTGTTGAGTCAAAGACTTGAGGGAGGAGAAGTGAACTAGTGGAAATAGGTGTGGAATAATGCTTCTTGGCCAAAGTGTAACTATTGTGCTTGGACTTTGGCTTGGAATAGATGTTTTACTTGGGACAATATCCACAAGCGGGGATTCTTAGGGCCCTCTATCTGTGTTTTATGTGGTAACGGAGAGGAAGACTCCTCACACCTATTCTTCAGATGCCCCTTCTCTATGTTGATCTGGCACTATTGGTGGGGGGTGTGGAAGCATCATTGCATCCATGCGGACTCTCTGGTGGAGTTTTGGAGCAGTTTGGGCAGACCTCCTATTCCATCCTCCTTCCTCCAGATGGTCTAGTATATTGGGCCTATCTTCATTCTATGGCAGATCTGGCTCGAACGGAATAGGAGGATCTTTCGAGAGGCCAAATTGTTTGTTCAACAAGTCTAGAATAGGATCATTGCTATGATTCGGGAGACAGTGGAAGCTAAATGTGAGGTGAATTTCTGATTGGGTAGAGTTGAGGCGGATATTGTGAGTAGGCTTGGATTGCAGGAGTTGTCTCTTGGCTCGGCCTATGTCCAGAAAGGTAGACGGGCTATGAAGAAGGTGCAAAGGGTTGGAAGGTGGACACCCCCTCAAGATGAGTATATCAAGATCAACACTGATGGCTCATCTAGGGGCAATCCAGGCCCTGCTGGTGTTGGGGGTGTTGGCAGGAATAGCAGGGGGGAGGTTGTTTTCTTCTTTTCGGTGCATAAAGGATATCAATCTAATAATTTGATGGAGGGTTTTGCGATTCTTTATGCACTTGAGCAGGCTTTGGTGAGGGGTTTTATGAAGGTGATTTGTGAATTGGATTCACAAATTGTTGTTAACTTGTTGTCTGATCAGAAGGTGAGTGGGATTCAGTGGCAGTTGGCAGGGATTGTTCAACAGATTCTTCATATTAGCTCTTTAATGGAGTAGGTGTCCTTCAACCATATTCCTCGTGAGTGGAATGGAGTGGCTAACTCTTTGGCCAAGTGGGCTTCAGAACATGATAATGAGTGGAAAGTGGAGGTCTGGGAGCATCTCTCTGGGGATGACTGTCAGGAATTGAAGAAGATTCTCACTGAGGACATGGGTGGCTTAGAAGCTGGTTGAATTGGGGTTGGGCTGGTTGTCCTTCTCTGGGGCCTCGGGGCTCCGATTCATTTTGTAATGACTGTTTCTGATTCTCAATAAAGTTTTTACCCTTTTGTCAAAAAAAAAAATCTATCACTTGAGAATCCTAATTCCATTATGCTCAAATCATCTTGAAATTATCTATGCATGCTTTTAGGACCTAGTTATCTCACATCTAAATAAATCAATCATTTTTTCATGCAACAAAGGAATAGAGCCCAAGGATTGCTCGACTCTATTTGAGTAAGAGTTAGTCAAGCATAACACCTCTTGTGGTTCATATTCTAATATTTTATGGAAGAAGGTTTGATTTTGGTCAAGTTACTTGCTATATTTGTCCATCTCTCTTTCATATTAAATAATAATGGATTTTAGAAAATATTATTGTGTTCAAGTGTCTAATTAAATTATTATACAAATATTATGAATCACTTAGGAACTCTTCCTTTTAGCATTCCTAATATGAAGTAAGAAAGATGAAAAGTTTGTTATAGATAAACCAACATTAAAAATAATTTAGATTTAGGATTAAGGTTAGGATTTAATTGAATCTCAACTAGGTTTATGGTTACAATTATGGTTCTAGAATAAAGGTTGGGGTATGGTTAGGGTTAGGATTAAAAATAGGTTGTTTGTTCATTATACCATCCATTAAGGTTCAAATACACCTAAGGTGCAATATAAGACATAAGGTCAAGATTATGACTCAAGTGACCTAAGAAAAATATACCCTTAATTCTTATCTCTTGTAAAACATTATTATTTTAAATTTGTGATCTTGAAATAAATAGGCTAAAAAAAATTTGTTTGATATAAAACCTATATTTAACTCACTCGTAATTTAAGCATTATCATAATGATTGAACTCAAAATTTAACCAGAATTAAAATCTAACCCTATGGAAGAATAATTGACCATTGATCAAAATTAAAAGCTAACCCTAACCCTAATTATATCATAACCCTATTTGAGTCGTAATTCTGACCTCAATTCTCATTGAACATTGATTGAATTGTAACAGTAATTTAACCCTAACCATATAATCATAACCCCAACCCTAAAACTAATACTAATAGTAACTTTAATTCTAACCCTAATCATAATTCTAACCTAACCCTAACCTATAATAATAACATTTATTACTATAATACACATAACCAATATCTTTAGTCTTGCTTCATTTCAACATTTATGTGAAAGTTAGAAAAAAAAAATCGGGTTATGTTAGATAACGCATTTAATTACAATTACATTGGAGTTAAGGTTAAGTTTCATATAGATATCTCTTTGCGTACTTTACATATGTTTCTCTAAATATAGGTATGCTAGTTTATATTAATTTTAGATTTTATTGTTATTTGTTGCATAAAAAAAGTAAGAAAAAATATTTTATTACATTTCACTATTATTTCTAGCAATGGGACTACTCTTGGTCGCCATGATTCTATTATTTTTGGTGACAATTTTGATGCAAGAGCACTGCTTGATATGGGGTTTGCTTTCCCTAGTCTTTGTGAGGCTCCTAGTGCTAAGTCCGCTACTTTTGGGTTAGGTCATTAATATTATCCGACTATTGTTATAGAGATTCATGCACACCCGTTGTGGAATAAATTATGGTGTGAACTCTTGAGCATAATATTTTTATATGTTGGTTTGTGGATAAAATATGTTTGAAAATGAATATTTTTATTTATGAAAGGGTTTGGTTTATTTTTTGGCTTTTTTTCTGAATTTATATAAGTGGGTTTTGGATTCATGGGAGCTTCTCATTAAGGAAAGATCAAACTCTTTTTTTTTTCAAGGGATTCTTCATCATAAATATTGTCTCTTAAAGGATATAAATCTTGTGCTTGATAGAAGGTTATGGATGTGGGTAAAGGATTCTCTCGGTCAAGCCTTAGCCTATCTCCTTCAATGCCATTTTTGAACCTCTTAATGTTAGACTTGCATGGTTTGACTTTTGAATCTTCTCCTTGTAGTTTGGTGTACATTGATATCTCCAAACCTCTTCACAGAGTTGTTATTTTGATGGTAGGGTATAAGTTTTGGACTCAACTTCTTGATTATGAGGACCCCTCTTTCAAATAGAGATGATGCTTTACGATTGACCACTTGGCTTTTCATTCTCCAATCTCCCAACATAAACATCCAAAAATGTGTTGGAAGAATGCCCACAATGATCACTTGACTATTCATGCTTTTGAATCCATGGTTGATGGTTTTTCTCAAGATGAGTCTTATTAGGATGTTACATCTTCTCGTCCAACTTTGGTTCTTCCAATGACTAGTGCAACTCTAGTGACTCTCACTCCTACTCATGAATCTCACCCACCTTCTACTATGGTCATGTTACGATTTAGGCAGACTAGAGAAATAAACAATATTAAAAATAATGTAAAATAAAAGAGGAAAAATAACAATTCACAATAACACGTAGATTTAACCTGGTCCAACCAATGTGGGCTACATCCACAGAGAAACAACCATCCACTTCTTTTATTACCTAGTGAGTAGAAAATTGCAATCTAATTAATATTTCACATTACACGACCACTTATTTATCAAGCCTTTTTTATGGTTACTGTAGCGTCATAAATTGTATGCACTTGCTAGGGTGGTACAATTTCACACCTAGTTTAGCACTCGCCTTGGCGCATTTTGCACTTTGCATCGCATTTTCCCTTTAGCACTTAATTAATCAAATTAATTAGGTCTAAGGTTCTATCTTATCATCTCCCATATCATAAAGTTGGCCCCTTTTCATTAAAGTGTGCCCCTTTCATTTTATTCTTCCAATACATCATTTAATCAAAAACCCTAATTAGGTCCTATTTTGAACCTGGAGGATTGATTTTGGGGGCCAAAACATCTCGAAATCACCTGTAACTTCGGGATTCACTCTAAAATCATCATATCCAACGACCCTGAAAATTTGGTGAAAAGTTGTCAGGACCATGGCGCCCGGAGTGCACACGGTCTTGGACATTTTTCCCAAAATTTTAGGAGCGTGATCCAATCATAAAATAAAGCTTAACCCCAAGAAATTGGTGGGAGATTCAATCTCTAGGTCAGCCAAAAGTTGAAATTAAGAACTGGGGTTTCATATATAAGAGCTCTCTTTCTTCATTGGAAAGGATCCAAATTTTGGTTTCAGGGGCCTTCTAGGCAGCGAAAGAGCAGATCTTTGAAGACTTCAACAACATTCAACATCCATCCATCAAGAATTTATCAATTTCATTCATCCATTTAGGGCTTTGAAGACATTGAAGAGCAATAGGGGATCACCGATTGAAGATTGGCTTGTACCCCTCCCTTGGGGTTGGGTATGATTTCATGTTGTTTTCATGTCTTTGCATAAGCCTCATTATATCATTTGTATTCATGCTTTAGTTCACTTTGCATCTTGATTTGGAGCATTTACATTATCATTTACAAGCAATTAGGGTTTACTTTCTCGGTTGCTCTAGTTTGCTTACTTGCATTTTAGGATCTTGCACACACACAAGGTCTGCACACACACTACTTTTACAATACAACTTGTCTATTCGTGGAGGTGGAAATCACAAAAGTGGGGGTTTGACTAAGGCAAAACCCTATATAGCCGCCCACCATACCTTTTCAGATATAAGTGCAGATTTTGGGATTCAGACGACGTCGCAAGTTGCAGATGCGGCAGAAGCAGATGGAAACTCAGCTACACACCAAATTTCAGGGCAAAAGACCAGGACAGAGGCGTGGGGCGCTCTGGTCCTGCCAGGACAGGGGTGCTAGGCGCCCTGGTCCCTGGGACAGGGGTGCTGGGTGCCCTGGTCCCTCTGTCAGACAGCAAGTTTCAGCCTTTCCGATAGCTTTTCAGGTTGCAAAATAGCAGTTTCAGGAGCAGAATCAGGACAGTGGGGCCTACGCCCCCGTCCCAAACATTTTCACTTAGATTTTAACTCTGGGTACGCATCTGCATTCTTGTCTTGTCCTTGTGTTTACAACTTTCCATTGTTTAATTTCAATTCTGCAATCTTGTTATTAGTTCATACTTGCACTTTGGGGTTACGGATTGAACTTGCATCACTTTATCTTTCAATTACAACAAAGGAATAGAAACCCTAATAGGTAGCCCGTGGCTCTCTCTTCCACAAAAAGAAGTAGCCAATTGTGTGATACCTCTAGGCTCTTTCATAATCCACAATGTGTGTCAAAAGGTAGGATTAGGGCATGTTAGCCTAGTCTCGCTTTTTCTCCTACACAGTTACAAATGTCATTTTACATGCCAAAATAATAGTTGACTCCTTTATTAAATAATGAGCAATCTTTCCTTCAAGGGTGTTTCTCCCAAACCCCTACCGTGGGCTCCACCCTTAAGCCCCCACCAAGGGGATAGTCCTCCCACACCCTACACAAGGGAATTTTCATCTCTCCACACTTCCCCATTAATTGTTTTGGGGGCCAAATTGTAACTGAAAACATCACCAAATTTGGCTTTGAATTAGCTTCGACCTACCCCTATGGAGGTTGCAAGTGGCATTCCTTCATTCCTATTATGCTTATGGATGGGATCCCTATGGAGGAATCTCCCTTCTCCTAGAAATAAGGACATGGATGATAATATTTTTTACACAATTGTAGAAAGGTGGGACAAAAGTCTTCCCAAATATGTACCTAATCTCATACTAGAGTGAAGGGTGTGAGATTGAGTGGGTTTGTGTCTAGCATTGTTTAGGCTAAATCCTTAAGTACTCTTTTTGTTTCATGAATTTTGGTTGTAGTCATGTTAGGTTGTGCTTGGTAGCTTGGCTATAGTTGAGTCTTACTCCCTTTGAGAGGTCGTTGCATTTGTCTTTATCCATAGGTTTTCTTTGTAGTAGAGTTGTCTATCCTATTTTACATAATAAAAACAATCAAAATTACAAAAACATCTACATGAGACATTATTCCAAATTCTCACAACTGATCAACATACTGGGCTCAATAACAAACCTCCAACTAAAAACCATTCAAAAATTAAACTTTGCAAGCATTCAACACTTCGCTTCAAACTAAAACAAACAAAACCATAGTGAAAGTGTCAAATTAAACAAGAAAAAAGAACCTCAAGTTTTTCTTATAACTTTGTAGGTTACATTTAATTTCTTACACAATTGCATCCTAGGTTAATGCTAGATTAATTAGATGAAATTTGGAGACGATTGAGGGAAACCTTACCTTCTCTTAGAATTTATAAATTCAAGAACAAGTGAGCATCCTTAAGAATATCCAACAATAAAATTCTATCTTGGAAGCAATTCGATTAGCAATATTTGTTCAGGTCTTAGATCATGAAACTATGTGTTTAGAGGACTCTTGCAAATCATATATAAACAAGACATTCATCCTACCATCCTTGAAGAAAATGCAATTTGACAAGACATTCATCCCATCATCCACATACTTCTTCTGCATAAAGATAGTAGTTCGCCTTCACTACCACTCAATCAACTATACCATGTGAGTAGTAGTGAGCTACCAAATTTTGATCTAGACCTACATAATGGAATAGAGGCCTATAAGTTACCATAGTGCCCTTTACAAAGTTTCTAGAACCTTCTTGCCTAAAAACTTTTAAAAGAGATAATCTCAAACTCTACAAGGTAGAAATTTGCTAATCATGAATATACCATCAAACCTAATGAATGCTTAGAAATTATATTCATACAACAATAATTTAAGTTTAATCATCTAAATTAACATAAGTGATTGTCAAGTAATAAAATCAAGTAGAATGAAAGATTATTCACATCCTAGGATTACAAGATCAAAATTGAGTGAACTAATGTGTGTTGAATAACATACATAACACTCAACAATTTAATTTCATCATAAATTCACAATGCATTTTTACATTAGTGTTTATAATATTTTCAAATCTTTAGTTTCTAAATGAGATTTAGATATCTCTCCTAAATTTCTCTAACACTATAATTTACTTCTAATTTTGATTTTCAGAGTTTAACCATTGAAATCAATCATTTCTTAATTCCAATACTTGTCAACACCCAAAAATAATTTAATTGATCATTCATAATAGTAGGTCATTAACGATTACCAAAAAATAGTAGGTCAATAGCATTTCAACTTCCTCCCCCCCTAAAGTTGTCTTTCTTTGCAAGGAATTTACATAGGATTCATCACCTACATATTTAAATTTAACTAACTTCTAATTATTGTTTGTTTATAAATACAACATTCTTATTAGAATATTGAAATGCATCTCTTGCAAGGGTGCATGTGTAGCCGAGTTGGTGTGAAGGCAAGTTGTGAGGCATAGTGTTAGGCTAATGATCTCGGTGCTATGCATCAACTTTGGTTCAATTCTCGCTAGTGTTACCATAAACCCTTTAAAGGGTGCATGAGTAACCGAGTTCATGTAAAGGTGATTCATGAGGTGTAGTGTTAGGCTAATGATCCTGGTCCTACGCATCAACTCTAGTATAAAGGATGGCGAATCGACCCTGGTAGGGCTTCAGACGCCATGAGGGTTTTAGATACAGCGGAGGCTTCAATGGAAAATCACCGCAAAATAGGAATGGAAATCGTGGCCATATCAGAGATAACCGTGCAGTGTTTCGAGACCAGTCTTGGTCATGGAAGGGTCCAGAGAATGTGCAACAAAGGAGGACGACAAAGGGTGGTTTTAAGCGTAACGATGGGTGTATGATCACCGATAGTTTTGGAGGATATGAGACCCTAAACAACCATCAGAAGGTGGATTTCAAGAAGATGTGGGAGAAATTTTGGAAGTAGAAGCCTTTGAGGGAAGCTGCGAAAGTGTTAGAGGTATGCCCTAACTCTACCTATAATAGAGTCTTGAACATTGAAATCTCGAATGGTGAATGGGGTGATAACATCAGTTTTCTTAATACACATGCTCTCTTCCTCAAATGGGGGAGCTCGTGGCCATCTCTATCAAAAATTAGGGCATGGTGTGACGCTATTTTGGGGGAGGGTGTAGAACTAAAAACAATAGAAAATGGCTTTTTCCTGGTTATATGCCCTACTAATATGGATAGGGATTGGATTCTTGACAATGGACCATTCTTTATGGATGGAAAAGGCTTTAGCATTCTCAAATGGAAGCCAAATTTCAATCCAAATGCATAAACCATTAATAGGGTGCCAATATGGATTAAATTTCCATGATTGCCCTAGGAATACAAGAACACAAAAACCCTAAAAAAAATAGGTGAAAACCTAGGCTTTTTTCAGAATAGCTGAGGAATTTGTAGGCCCTATAGATTTCAATATGGTCTCAAGGGTATGCATTGATTGGGATCTGGTGCATAACTTACCAGACACAACAAAAATCAAATCTAGTTTGGGGATCTGGGCACAGAAGGTGGTCCTAGAAGAAAGGATGGCAACATGCTCGGATTGCAACTCTTTTGCCCATGCTAAAGGGGACTGCAAAATCGGAGACAAAGTGTTGGGCCCATATACAATTTTCATTCCATATGTGTCCCTGTAAGAAGTTGTGCTTGTTTATTTCATTGGTCAAGAACTTGCTTAAATTTTGCTCTTGTCATTCGGTACTTGTTAGGTTTCACTATGTTGAACTTGAATCTTTTTGGTTCAAGGTTCAAAGTTCAACGGGCATTGTTTCAAGTGTCTTTCTTATCCGTACAACTTTAAGCTTTGTTAGTCTTGTCGACATTTCGCATTCTTTGAACCTTGAACTTGAACCTTTTGGGTTCAAGGTTCAAGTTCAACATTCATCTTCTCAATGTCTTTTTTTGATGGTTGTGCAAGGCTCTGAATTTTATGTATAGGTTTTTTTTTAGGACGTGTGACTTGCCACATGGTGTTGGCCCAAACTTTTAGAACACGATAGACAGCCACTGAGGGAAGGAATATTCTTTTTCTAATAATTTGAAATCTGCCATTTATGGCAAGTATGTGTGAAGATCGGCTATGTCAGAAGAGAAGTGATTTAATGGTTAAGGCGTACCTCAGCGTAATCATTTCAAAGTAACTTCACACGAACAAGGAGTAACGAAGGCAACTTTAGTAATGATGGGTAAGATTTTCTCCGCTTTAAAACTGAGTAGTTGTCTCATCAAAATTATTATTTTCGTGAGAAAATTTTGAGAAGGAGTTCGTGGAGCGGGAAAATTAGGCAGCGATAGAGGGCTACAGAGAGCAGAGGAAGGTATGTTCAACAATTTTCTAAATTGTTGCAGTTTGTTTTAAAAGATCTGGGTGTTCTTTAGCTGCTTGTTTTTGTTTTCAATTTCCTTCTTCGCCTGGGATTGATTTGGGGAAAATCACAAATCAAAATATGAGGCCTATTTTACCCAAATTGGTGAGCTCATCTTCCCTAATAAGCTCTTTACCGGATTTGGGGACACAGCCCTGGTTCAACTAGATTTAGAGGTTTTTCTGCAGAGAGTAAAGAATTCAACCGCAGACATGATGAAAGATGTGGCTCAGAGCGGATTATTAGAAGCTGTCGCCTCGACACTAGGAACCCTATGAAGACTAGACTATTGGTAAATCTTATGGAATCTTCAATGAGAAGAAGCAATATTATAGAACAGTGATTGCCCGAAATTGGCTTGTAAAATTCCAAAAAGGGGGCTCGAGGCTTCCGAGACCTTTAACTTGTGAACATTTAATTCTACCAATCCGGGATTTAGTCATACTATTGAGAAGGGTGAAGGGTAACTCTCACTCCTTTTACTGGGAAGACTGGATGTATTTCTTCATCCAAGTTACACTAGATAGAAATCGGTTCATTGATTGGGAAACTGTTATTGCGGAGAGATTGCATGAGGGTCTGAGTAATTATCTTGGAATGTCCAATTTTTATATGTCATCCTATCTGCTATACATGCTTGCTTGTGTTAGAGAGTGGTCGAGGTTGTCACATGTAAAATGGGTTCAAGGCATGAGGATTTATGAGTATCATCCTAGTTTAACTTTGAAAGAGTATGTTGATGATTATCTTCGTTGGAATGATGTTTTTGCCGGAAGGCTAACCTTTGAGTTACAGGGAAATTTGCATAGAAGAATGTCCACAAAAGCAGTTGAACTCGTCAACATATATGGCAGTTTCTTCATACAGTTCAGCCATTTCACTTATTTGAGAGTTGGAGGACTTAAGGGTGAACCCTTAAGACTTCCTAGGTACGTCTTAGACTCTTGCATATTCATCAAAATATCTAGACAGCTTGCTTACGTTGCCAAAGATTATGGTGAGGACTCCGACACAAGCGGGATTTTCCCCATTGATTTAGGACATTATAGTTGTAGATCAGTTTCCGATGCATTGAACCTTGAACTTGAATTTAAAAGGTTCCATTTGAAGTCTTTTGTAAAGAGGGATAACTTTGACAGTATGGGTTTTATTTCTCAGTATGTAAAGAAAGCGATACCTGATCAACATGTTCCTCAGTTGGACGATTATTAGGAGGGTTGTCGGGATGAGTTTGAAGTACAAAGAAGGAGTTGGTCAAGACTAACTTTGAAGCAAATTCATGATATGAAGTTACCCATGGATACCTCAAAGGTCACCGGTGATGATGAGGACACACTTGACTCCTAGTTTATGAAGTGGGTTCATGATGAACCTCTTCTGGAAATAGATTGGAACAAGAAGATGGGCGACAGTTTTCAGACACGCACCTTGGGTGTAATCTGAAGAACAGAAAATTGGCTTAGGGGTCGTCGTTTTCACCCAGCACGAGCCACCAGCTCAACAAGCAAAAATGGGAAGAAGAGTACTACAAATAAAATTTATCTTGTGTCTAACATTCCCATTTCTGATGCAAGAAAAGCACAGGGAAGGATTAAGGAGGAGAAACTTAATATTGGGGTTGAGCTTTCTGTTGTTGGTCGAGTTACCAGATCAAGATCTAAGAAGGGTTTCAAACTGTCGGTTTCTCACTTCATTCTTGATCTGGACCTAGAGGAAACACCGAGCAAGATGACATCCCTTGTTTCTGAAGCGGACAAGCTTTCAATTGACATAGACACTATTTTTCAGGACTCAGGAACTCTTGAGATTCAGTCTCACATTGACCATACCACGTCTCCCTCCTCAGCAGGGCTTCCATCCATGCCTTCAAAAGAGCTAACCCTAGCACCAAAATGGCTAAATGATTCCATCACCAGGAAAAGGAATGTAGTTCCGATTTCTGTATCAATGGAGGACGTCGTAAGTAAATATCTGGGAAGGTCTACAAAGCCCAAAAAGTGAAAACAGAGGCAATGATTGACTTTGATGAAAATACAAAACATTGGACTGTGGATATTGCTAGACCCGAGCCTAACAAAGATGGTGCTACGGCTTCAGAGGCAGATTATGTTGTTGAACGAATAGATTTGGGAGTCCGAACCAAAGTCGTGGATGTTAAGCACTTGGAGACTTCCACCAAATGAACCATCTCCCGTACCTGGAAGGATGAGAGGGACAAGGCTGAGTTGAAGCAAAGTTTAACACAAATGGCTCAATATATCAACGCTTTGCAGAACAGCTTGTTGCCATTATCCCAAAATTGAGGCCCTTTTAGTCCAAAGTCCCCTAGCAATCAAAAATTCCTGGATGAGGTTCAATGGAATAGGATGATCGCTGAAGTCTTCTCAGAATGGCTCACCACAATCATGTGCCAGGCAACCAATTACATAATTGACTTGGTCCATATTTTTAAGGATGCAAATGAGGTTACTAAAGCCTTAGATTCTGACTTGGTCTCATGCCAGAAGGAGAAATCTAAATGGGTTGTGATTTCAAAGAAGATGCGGGATATTCAACGTTATGGGCTAATGAACTTTCTAGCTAAAAACCAAGTGTCAAGTTTGAATGAAGATGTCATGTTCATTTGCAAGGAGAGTATTGAGTGGCACAATCAGATTATTGAGCAGGGTTATAATGAGTCAGCCAGCCTGCGTCGAGAATTAACAGCCTTGAGAGCGACCATGCAGAAGGTCTTACACTATGTGGATGTTCAATTACTTAAGGAAGACGGTGAAACTCTGGAGGACACCACGAAGATGATTAACCAGTTCAGCAGCCACATCAGACAGATCAAGATGGAGAAGTCTTTGTCTGTGGAAGATTTCATAGGGATCTCTAAGGTGGAATCAATGCTCACCATTTGCCTCGATCATCTGGACTCTCACAGAGATAAAGTGCAAATGGTGAAGAGGAAGAAGGAGCTCTGGAAACAGCGGGTTATTCATATCAGTTTGCCGCACGTAACAATAATTCAGGAGTTTTCAAAAGTACACCGAGAGTGGAACACGGCCAAGGCGGTGATGGTGTCTGTTCAAGACACTAACCCAAGTGATCACATCGAAGCAGAGCAGACTGCATGACTAGCGATGTTGGCAGTTGTTTGCTAGCAAGCCTAGTTATTTTCTTTAAATTTTGGTTATTGTAGTTAGGGTTGATTTTCATTAACTCTTAGGAGTTAATTTTACTTTGGTTAAAAAGACTATTGGGTCTGGTGACCTATAAGTATCTAATGTAATAACTTTGAAGGGATTCGCTAAGTTTTTGAAAAAGACTATCTTTAAAGCTAGCTAAAAAAAATTTGTGTATGAAGGAAGTTGAGGATCATCTATGAATGTGAATCTATTCAACAGCTATTTTCAGTCTCAAATATATGTGTTTGATTTCAAAATTTGATTTCTGTGTAAGTCTATTTTGAGGAAGGGGTTGTTATACTTTCTATATGTGCAAAAAAACTACTGGCTAAGTTCATCTCTGAATGCTTTTTCATTTTGTTTTAGTGATCCTATGAAGTCTGTCAGCTTTACATAAGAGATTATATATTAATCAGTACTTGCATTCATTATGTATTGACTAGTGTATGCAATTGCCTTTAAGTACTTTCTGGTGAAAAGCATTCCATTGATTGTATGTAATTTGGAGCCGAATGAATATTTACTAGAGGGAGTTGTACCTAAATTCAAAGGTTAATCAATTAAACGATTTTCCAACTGATTGGTAGAAGATTTTGTCTGCTTTCTTGTATTTCACACTGCTATAATTTAATTAGATAAGAAAGACAAATTTGTTTACCAACAGATTTTTGGCGACTCTGTCGAGGAGTGAAGAGAATAACTAATTGTTAAACCAAATCGTCTTTATAGTGTACTCTATTTTCTATAAATGGTATTGCCTCTTGAAGGGTTCTTGCCTTTCCTACAACCAAATCTAAATTGGGTACAAGAGGAGAAAAGTAACATTACCTCAGAGTTAGATACTCAAGCCTAGAGGCATAGAAGAAGTCAAGAAGAATATGATAGAATCAGTGCTCTTCTTAGCGAAATTGAAAGACAATCGGATCAGCCTGTGTTAGTCATTGAAAGAATAGTGGTTCCTAGGGTTTTCTTTATTCGCATCCCTGATAATCCATTCCAGATTCCCAGATGTTTGTTGCCCTGATTATTCCACACTAGACACCAGATCTTATACTAGATCCCAGAGGAGAGGGGGGTTTCTGATCCTTTTTTTGAAGAATTATAGAATCTAAGTTTCCAATCCACCTTCTCGCCCCAACGAAAGGCAAGAAGTAGACCTCCATCTCCATTTCCATCATCACCTGTGTCTCCAGTTTGTCAAGCATTGGTCCTACACGGTATTGCTATACCCATTTCATTCAACCCTACTCCCCTTAATATTATACTTCCAATGGCGGCTAATAACCCTTGGGGGGCAACTAGAGGCCCGTTCAACCTAGGCTTGAACCTTAACCCCTTGCCAAAGGTTGCTAGAGATCATCTGCCTAAGTTTAGTGGGGATGGGATGGTCACCGTGGATGAGAATTTCAACGCTTTCAATGTAGCTTGTGGAGTGATAGCGATTCAACATGAAGATGTGGCTATTAGGTTGTTTATTCAAAAATTGACAGGAGTGGCGGTGGATTGGTTTTATCATTTGCTGAGTAGTGTGATAGCGACCTGGCAGGATTTGAAAACAAGATTTGAAGCTAGATTCAAGGTAGTTGAAGATGAGCACTCCCTTCTAGCTTAGTTATCTCAGTTAAAAAAAGAACTCCCCGAATCTATGAGAGACTTTGTTGCTAGATTTGATAAAATTTTGCACAAGATTCCAGTCAACCAGAAACCTTCAGACGATAATCTCAAATGTTTTTTAATTAGCTCAATGCCCTTTGAAATAAGTTTCTTGATTTGTAGGCAAAGGGTTACTGATTTGAATCCTGCCAAAACCCTTGCAGTTGAACTAGAAGATGATTTGATCATTGCGGGCAAATGGAAACGTGAAGTGCAAACACCCAGTGCACAACCTGCCACTTCCTCAGATCCTGTCATTCAACAGTTAATGAATGATGCCATTGCCCTAAAGAGACAGACTTCTAAAGCAAATACTTCCTACTCTTAGCCATATCAAGATGTTCCTAGGAGATATCCTAATCAACAGACAGGAAGTAGAGGGAGATAATTGCAGCTACCCCCTGTCGAGTAGAGACTTGCTATTGAGGCACCTCCACTCAAGACAAATTCTTGTGTGTTTCATTTAACTGATGAACATGATGGATCTTCATGCTCAGAGATGGTTCATTTTTCTCAAATGATTAACAAAGGAGAAACAATCTTGGAAGCAGATGAAGTAGGTTCCCAAGGAATGCCTGGCGACTCTGAAATTCATTATATGAAATATGTCTTCAACTCAGAGAGGGGAGGAAACATGTTGGTATCCTTGGAAGATTCTTCATACGCAATTCTTACACGAACCCAATAGAATTCGAGATCTCAAGATGCTGCAACACCCGTACACAGTTCTAAGAATGGAAAACAAATCTTGACCCGTTATGGAGGTATGTCAAAAGTGGTTCCGGGAGGTACACCTTCAAGTTCTAACTCTTCTACTAGTCCTTTTGATATCATTGAGTTTTGCAAAACATCTTGTGTTCAGATTTCTCCAACTGAGTATTTGAAGGTAAACACGAGTGAATTAGATAGATTGGTTGAATTTGTTAAAGGGGATGATGCTCATGCCTTAGCGAGTGAAACCCAGATACCCATGAGTATTGATTCACCAGCGCACGCTAATGTCAGTCCTGCTCAAGTAACCCCTAAAATCTCATCGAGGTCTATTCCTTTGCAAGATGATCCCCTTGAACCCAACTTTGAAAATAAACCAGAACCTTTCTATGTGTCCTTATATATCAATGGGCACAAGTTGAGTAATTGCATAATTGACTCGGGGGCTTCTGATAACGTCATGCCTTCGGCTATAGCAAAGGCTTTAGGTTTAACCCTAACAAAGACTTTTGGCAAGTTTTACTCCATCGACTCCAAGCAGGTTCCTTTATTGGGGCAAATTAAAGATGTGCAGGTTGCCTTAGTGGCACATCCTGCCAAGAGAATCAAGTTAACTATCCTAGTGGTTGATATTCCTGCAAGCTATGGCATGTTGTTGAGTCACACTTTTTGTAAAGAGGTGGGAGGGGAGATTAAAATGGACTTTGTCTCAAGCAATAATCTTAGTTGGAAAATAGAGAGTTCTTTTGCACCCTGAAATGAAGGCTAAGTACACGGTTTTTCCCTCTGATGATCCAAAAGCTCAAATTTTTTATCAAGATTGTGGCTTTGGCAATTACATGATAACGACTGACCCTCAAGATGAGAATATGTTATTTGATGCAGGTAGGTAAAATGAACTCTGGCTCATGGAATTTGATGGAAGTTGTTCATCTTCAGGATCAAGTGTTGGGGTCATTTTAATATCTCCTCGCGAAGAAAGCATCCCTTATGCTTTTAAGTTAGAATTCCAAAACACAAATAATACGGCCGAGTATGAGGCCTTACTATTAGGTCTAGCTGAAGCGAAGAGGTTGCAAATCAAAATGTTGAAAGTGAAGGGTGATGCAGAACTTATTGTTAAGCAAGTGAGGGGCTTATTTGCGGTCAAAAATGAAAGATTGAGGCATTATAGAAATCACGTTTGGGATGAGATTGAAGCCTTTGATGCTTTTTCAATCGAAGTCATTCCTACGGAATTTAATTTGAAGGCAAATTCTTTGGCGGTATCTGCAGCCTTGCTGGTTCCACACCCGGATTTCACAACTGATACTTACAGGGTTGAACTGGTTTATAGACCTAGTGTGCCAGATAATTTTGAATCATGGCAGGTGTTCGAAAATGATAAACAGATTCAAAACTTTCTACAATGTGCTGACATTTTTACATCCTTGTTTTATGAAGGGTCGGAGGAAAGTTGTAAAGAGTTTTCTCTCTATACACGAGGAAGCACATGATGGGATGTTGTAGTTAAAGGGAAATAAAATTCCAAAGGGTTTAGTTTCTCTTGAACATCTCTTCTACAAGAAAGATGGGTATGTTAAGTGAAGAGATAAGGAAGCTCCTGTGATTCAGAGCTCTAGGGAGTACGAGCAAATTAACATTGGTACCAATGAGGATCCTAAATTTGTTAATTTAGGTAAATGTTGTTCCGAAGTGGAAAGAAAGAGGTTCATTGATTTACTAGTAGAGTTTAAAGATGTATTTGCGTGGAGTTATGATGATTTGAAGAACTTTAGGGATGGTAAGTTTCAGCATCAAATTCCTTTGATGCCAAGTGTTAATCAATTCCGGCAGAAGTTGAGGAACTTTAATCCTAAGGTAGTGGAAGCAATTTTTCATGAAGTTGACAAAATGTTGAAGGCTCGAATTATTTATCCTATACATCATTCTACCTGGGTTGCAAACATAGTTCTTGTTCAGAACAAAAATGGCAAGATTTGAATCTGTGTTGATTTTAGAAACTTAAATCAAGAAAGTTTGAAGGATAATTATCCCCTGCCTGCAATGGATCATATTTCACATACTATTTCCGGATCGGAGATGATGTCCATGTTGGACAGTTTCTCTGGGTATAATCAGATAAGTGTCGTGGAGAAGGATCAACACAAGACAACCTTTATAACTCTGTGGGGCACCTTCGCTTATAACAGGATGCCTTTTGGGTTGATTAACACAGGAGCTACTTTTCAAGGAGCGATGGATCTTTCCTTTGGACATTTGAGGGATAAGATTATTGTGGTGTATTTAGATGATTTAACTGTATTCTCCAGAAAAAGGAAACATAATGTGTGGGACTTAAGGAAGGTTCTAATGAGATGCAGAGAGCATGGAGTATCCCTAAATCCTAAAAAGTTTGTCTTTGGTGTCACAGAGAGGAAACTTTTGGGACACATTGTCTCACAGGAAGGAGTAAAGGTTGATCCACAGAGAGTAAAGGTGATACAACAGCTTAGCCTTCCCTCAAATAGAAATGGAGTGAGGTCTTTCTTTGGACAGGTGAACTTCTTAAGATGTTTTATTCTTGATTTTGCTGAAACTACCAAGTTCATTGTGAATATGATGAGTGAGAAGGTAGCTTTTAAGTGGAATGAAGCTAGCAGAAAATATTTCAAAGAGATTAAGAAGGCAATTGCACATGCACCAACCCTGGTAAATCCAGACTTTAACAGAGGTTTTATTATTTATTGCTATGCATCAAACCATACTATGTCCGGGATTTTGGTTCAAAAAGGGGAAGATAACGAGGAAGTGTTGATTTCATTTATGAGTGTTCCCCTGAAGAAGCATGAGTTGAAGTATTCACAGATAAAGAAGCAAGATTTTGTGGTGGTTAAAGTCATGAAACAGTTCAAGTATTATATACTTCACTCGCATGGGATTGTTTTTGTTCCCAATTCTGCAGTAAAGGTTGTTTTAACTCAACAAGATGTTGGCGTCAATAATATAGCATCTTGGGTTTCCATGATATAGGAATTCAATTTAGATATTAAGCCCACTAAACTAGTCAGAGGAAAAGGTCTTTGTAGATTGATGGCGGAAAATGAGTCCAAAGAAGACAACAATTTACCTTTAACCTTGTTCGTTGATCATCAAGATTCTTGGTTCACTAACGTGGCGTATTATCTTACGTATGGGGATTGTCTAGACCATCTTTCTCCTAGAGAAAAATGGAATTTGAGGTTGAAAGCTGCAAAGTATGTTATCTCAAATAACATATTGTATAAAAAAGGGTTAGATGGCACTTTCCTCCAGTGTGTGGACAAGCCGCACCAGGAAGCTCTACTGAAAACTTTCCATAATGAAGCCTGCGGGGGTCACTTTTCCTCTATGGTTACCGCATACAAAATCCTGAGAAATTGTTATTATTGGCCAGGGATGTTCCGGGATGCATACGCTTGGGTGGCGAGATGTGAGAAGTGCAATTTATTTACCGGCAAACCCCAGTTGGCTGCCTTGCCTTTAAGACCCGTGGTGATTGAAGAACCATTTAAGCAGTGGGGACTAGAATTTATTGGCCCTTTGAGTCCTAGTTCTAGTGCGGGGCACACTCACATATTAACGGCAATGGATTATTTCACTAAATGGGTGGAAGCCCTGTAAGAAAAACTACCTCAGAAATTGTGTGTACATTCCTTAAATAGAATATTCTTGTCAGGTTTGGAGTTCCTCAGAAAATAGTCGCAGATAATGCATCAAATTTTTCTTCATCAGAACTGAGCTTATTTTGCTATGATCACGAGATTGCTCTGGCACACGCTTCTGATTATTATTTGCAGGGTAACGGTCAAGCGGAATCAAGTAACAAGAACTTGATCAATATTATGAGGAAGTTGGTTAGTGAAAATTTCAGGGATTGGCATAAGAAGCTACATGAAGCAATGTGGGCGGATCGAACTTCACCAAAACGGGCCATAGGGATGTCATCGTTTGAACTGGTTTATGGTATTGGCGTGCAAATCTCTCTTCCTTTAGAACCAACGACTTCTAAACTGTAGTCGGTGATAGAAGATGCATTTTTCTAGAGCTCTCTTGAAAAACGAATCATGTACTTAACTAAAATTGAAGAAAAAAGAGAAAAATTGGTTGACAGGATCACAGAACATCATATGAGGGTTAAAAAGATTTTTGATCAGAAGGTAAGGCCCAAGAAGTTCATGAAAGGGGATCTAGTGTTGTGGGATAAAAGAAGAACCGAAAGGTGCTCATGGCAAATTTGAGTCGCTGTGGAAGGGACCTTATGTGATTTACGAGGTAAAAGGGCCCAATTCTTTTAAACTTGCTTATCAGGATGGTTTTGAGCTTCCCCTGTCTTATAATGGGCAGGATTTAAAATAGTATCAATTGTGAAAAGGCATCCCCTATTAGCTTGTACATATTTGTTTGTCGTGCTAGTTTAGGTGTGTCCATTTTTGTTGTAGGTCGATCCTTACTCAATTATACTGTGAAACCAGAGATTATGAGATTCATTGCTTGGTATCTTACGACACCCAGTCCCCATGCAGAGCCACTGTTGGGCCCTTATACAATTTTTATTCCATATGCGTCCCTGTAAGAAGTTGTGCTTGTTTAGTCCATTGGTCAAGAACTTGCTTAAATTTTGCTCTTGTCATTCGGTGCTTTTTAGGTTTCACTTGAACCTTGAACTTGAACCTTTTTGGTTCAAGGTTCAAAGT
Source organism: Cryptomeria japonica (assembly GCF_030272615.1). NCBI lineage: Eukaryota > Viridiplantae > Streptophyta > Pinopsida > Cupressales > Cupressaceae > Cryptomeria > Cryptomeria japonica. Next base: position 799,750,790 of record NC_081409.1, read on the forward strand.
TCAACGGGCATTGTTTCAAGTGTCTTTCTTATCCGTGCAACTTTAAGCTTTGTTAGTCTTGTCGGCATTTTGCAATCTTTGAACCTTGAAATTGAACCTTTTGGGTTCAAGGTTCAGGTTCAACATTTGTCTTGTCAATGTCTTTTTGTGATGGTTGTGCAAGGCTCTGAATTTTATGTTTAGGTTTTTTTTTAAGGACGTGTGACTTGCCGCGTGGTGTTGGCCCAGACTTTCAGAACACGATAGATGGCCGCTGAGGGAAGGAATATTCTTTTTCTAATAATTTGAAATCTGCCATTTATGGCAAGTATGTGTGAAGATCGGCTATGTAAGAAGAGAAGTGACTTAATGGTTAAGGCGTACCTCGGCATAATCATTTCAAAGTAACTTCACACGAACAAGGAGTAACGAAGGCAGCTTTAGTAATGATGGGTAAGATTTTCTCTTCTTTAAAACTGAGTAGTTGTCTCATCAGAATTATTATTTTCGTGAGAAGATTTTGAGAAGGAATTTGCGGAGCGGGAAAATTAGGCAGCGATAGAGGGTTACTAAGAGCAGAGGAAGGTATGTTCAACAATTTTCTAAATTGCTGCAGTTTGTTTTAAAAGATCTGGGTGTTCTTTAGCTGCTTGTTTTTATTTTCAATTTCCTTCTTCGCCTGGGATTGATTCGGGGAAAATCACGAATCAAAATATGAGGCCTGTTTTACCCAAATTGGTGAGCTCGTCTTCCCTGGTAAGCTCTTTACCGGAGTTGGGTGACATCCCTGGTTCAACTAGATTTAGAGGTTTTTATGCAGAGAGTAAAGAATTCAACCGCAGACATGATGAAAGATGTCGCTCAGAGCGGATTATTAGAAGTCATCACCTTCCCTACTACTGCTACCTGCCCAGAGTTAGTTTTAGAATGCATGAATCATTATGACAAGGGTAATAGGTGTATAAGGAGAAATGATGGTGAAGTCTTGTTGTCTATTGATAGATAGACGGTATCGGCAGCTATGGGTATTCCACACCGGGAACCCTATGAAGACTGGACTATTGGTAAATCTTATGGAATCTTCAATGAGAAGAAGCAATATTATAGAACAGTGATTGCCCGAAATTGGCTTGTAAAATTCCAAAAATGGGGCTCGAGGCTTTCGAGACCTTTAACTCATGAACATTTAATTCCAGCAATCCGGGATTTAGTCATACTGTTGAACAGGGTGAAAGGTAACTCTCACTCCTTTTACTGGGAAGACTGGATGTATTTCTTCATCCAGGTTACACTGGATAGAAATTAGTTCATTGATTGGGGAACTGTTATTGCGGAGAGATTGCATGAGGGTCTGAGTAATTATCTTGGAATGTCCAATTTTTATATGTCATCCTATCTGCTATAAATGCTTGCCTATGTTAGAGAGTGGTCGGGGTTGTCACATGTAAAATGGGTTCAAGTCATGAGGATTTATGATTATCATCCTAGCTTAACTTTGAAAGGGTATGTTGATGATTATCTTCGTTGGAATGATGTTTTTGTTGGAAGGCTGACCTTTGAGTTACAAGGAAATCTGCATAGAAGAATGTCCGCAGAAGTAGTTGAACTCATCAACATATATGGCAGTTTCTTCATACAGTTCAGCCATTTCACTTATTTGAGAGTTGGAGGATTTAAGGGTGAACCCTTTAGACTTCCTAGGTACATCTTAGACTCTTGCATATTGATCGAAATATCTAGACAGCTTGCTTACGTTGCCAAAGATTATGGTGAGGACTCTGGCATTGATTTAGGACATTATAGCTATAGATCAATTTCCTATGCATTGAACCTTGAACTTGAATTTAAAGCTTAACTTTGAAAGGGCATGTTGATGATTATCTTCGTTGGAATGTGTTTTTGCTGGAAGGCTGACCTTTGAGTTACAAGGAAATTTGCATAGAAGAATGTCCGCAGAAGCAGTTGAACTCGTCAACATATATGGCAGTTTCTTCATACAGTTCAGCCATTTCACTTATTTGAGAGTTGGAGGATTTAAGGGTGAACCCTTTAGACTTCCTAGGTACGTCTTAGACTCTTTCATATTCATCGAAATATCTAGACAGCTTGCTTACGTTGCCAAAGATTATGGTGAGGACTCCGACACAAGCGGAATTTTCCCCATTGATTTAGGACATTATAGCTATAGATCAATTTCCTATGCATTGAACCTTGAACTTGAATTTAAAAGGTTCCATTTGAAGTCTTTTGTAAATAGGGGTTTTATTGCTCAGTATGTAAAGAAAGTGGTACCTGATCAACATGTTCCTCAATTGGATGATTATTGGGAGGGTTGCCAGGATGAGTTTGAAGTACGGAGAAGGAGTTGGTCAAGACTAACTTTGAAGCAAATTCATGATATGAAGTTACCCATGGATACCTTAGAGGTCACCGGTGATGATGAGGACACACTTGACTCTGAGTTTATGAAGCGGGTTCATGATGAACCTCTTCTGGAAGTAGATTGGAACAAGAATATGGGTGACAGTGTTCAAACAAGCACTTTGGGTGTAATCCGAAGAACAGAAAATTGGCTTAGGGGACGCCGTTTTCACCCAACACGAGCCACCAGCTCAACAAGCAAAAATGGGAAGAAGAGTACTACAAATAAAAATTTTGTTGTGTCTAACATTCCCGTTTCTGATGCAGGAAAAGAACAGGGAAGGATTAAGGAGGAGAAACTTAATATTGGGGTTGAGCTTTCTGTTGTTGGTCGAGTTACCAGATCGAGATCTAAGAAGGGTTTCAAACTACCTGTTTCTCACTTCATTCTTGATCTGGACCCAGAGGAAACACCAAGCAAGATGACATCCCCTGTTTCTGAAGCGGACAAGCTTTCAATTGACATAGACACTATTTTTTAGGACTCAGGAACTCTTGAGATTCAGTCTCACATTGACCATACCACGTCTCCCTCCTCAACAAGGCTTCCATCCATGCCTTCAAAAGAGATAACCCTAGCACCAAAATGGATAAATGATTCCATCACCAGGAAAAGGAATGTAGTTCCAATTTCAGTATCAATGGAGGATGCCATAAGCAAATGTCTGAGAAGGTCTACAAAGCCCAAAAAGTTAAAAACAAAGGCAATGATTGACTTTGATGAAAATACGAAACATTGGACTGCGGATATTTCTAGTCCCAAGCCTAACAAAGATGTTGCTACGGCTTCAGAGGAAGATTATGTTGTTGAACGAATAGATTTGGGAATCAGAACCAGAGTCATGGATGTTAAGCACTCGGAGACTTCCACCAAACGAATCATCTCCCGTACCTAGAAGGATGAGAGGGACAAGGCTAAGTTGAAGCAAAGTTTAACACAAATGGCTCAATATATCCACGCTTTGCAGAACAGCCCGTTGCCATTATCCCAACATTTAGGTCTTTTTAGTCCAAAGTCCCCTAGCAATCAAAAATTCCTGGATGAGGTTCAACGGAATAGGATGATCACTGAAGTCTTCTCAAAATGGCTCACCACAATCATGTGCCAGGCAACCAATAACGTAACTGACTTGGTCCAGATTTTAAAGGATGCAAATGAGGTTACTAAAGCATTAGATTCCAACTTGGTCTCATGGCAGAAGGAGAAATCTAAATGGGCTTTGATTTCAAAGCAGATGCGGGATATTCAACGTTATGGGCTAATGAATTTTCTAGCTGAAAACCAAGTGTCAGGTTTGAATGAAGATGTCATGTTCATTTGCAAGGAGAGTATTGAGTGGTGCAATCAGACTATTGAGCAGGGTTATAATGAGTCAGCCAGGCTACATGGAGAATTAATAGCCTTGAGAGTGACCATGCAGAAGTACTTACACTGTGTGGATGTTCAATTACTTAAGGAAGACGGTGAAACTCTGGAGGACACCACGGAGATGATTAACCAGTTCAGCAGCCACATCAAACAGATCAAGATGGAGAAGTCTTTGTCTGTGGAAGATTTCACAAGGATCTCTAAGGTGGAATCAATGCTCACCGTTTGCCTCGATCATCTGGACTCTCACAGAGATAAAGTGCAAATGGTGAAGAGGAAGAAGGAGCTCTGGAAACAGCGGGTTATTCATATCAGTTTGTCGCACGTAACGGTAATTCAAGAGTTTTCAAAAGTACATCGAGAGTGGAGCGCGGCCAAGGCAATGATGGTGTCTGTTCAAGACACTAACCCAAGCGATCACATCGAAGCAGAGCAGACTGCATAATTAGCGTTGCTGGCAGTTGTTTGCCAGCAAGCCTAGTTATTTTCTTTAAAATTCAGTTATTGTAGTTAGGGTTGATTTTCATTAACTCTTAGGAGTTAATTTTACTTTGGTTAAACTGACTATTGGGTCTGGTGACCTATAAGTATCTGATGTAATAAATTTGAAGGGGTTCGCTACGTTTTTTAAAAAGACTATCTTTAAAGCTAGCTAAATACATTTTGTATATGAAGGAAGTTGAGGATCATCTGTGAATGTGAATCTATTTAACTATTTTTAGTCTCAATTTTTTGTGTTTGATTTCAAATTTTGATTTCTGTGTAAGTCTATTTTGAGGAAGGGGCTGTTATACTTTCTATATGTGCAGAAAAACTATTGGCTAAGTTCATCTCTGAAGGCTTTTTCATTTTGATTTAGTCATCATATGAAGTCTGTCGGCTTTACATAAAAGATTATATATTAATCAGTACTTGCATTCATTATGTATTGACTGGTGTATGCAATTGCCTTTAAGTGCTTTTTGGTGAAAAGTGTTGGGAATGTGCCTCGAATTCTCCTGACCATGTTCGGGTTGATTGGAGTAGCCTACACCGATGGAGTAGCAGAGTGTTACCTTCTTGGTTGTTGAACACTTTCTGGTCGGTGTGACTTAGGCCGATCGAGACAACTCTAACCGATGAACTTGACTTCTCGGATTCGGTATCGACTATCGAGAGAGGTTGTTATTTGTTACATCGATGTCCCGATGGGTTAGCTATCTTCCGGCTGGAATGCTTCACATATCGGAATAGCAGGTTTGAAGTCATCCCGATGATCCGATGAAGTCTGGGGTAACTTCGGCTATCAGAATGACTTGTGCAGTGATGTGTCGATGATCCGATGAAGTCACCTTGTGGTGTTCGGGTCACATATCGTCTATTGGGTTGACATTTTGAATGTCATACCGATGTCCCGATGAGATCCCTTTACCTGGTCTCGGAGTGTTTCACTTATCGGCATAGTATTATTCTTTGTGTTCCAATGACCCGATGAAATCATCTTATCAGGCTGGAAATGCAGATCGGGATAACAGTTTTGGACTTGATCCGATGAGTCTGTGCTCTTGGTATCGGCGATCGGAGTAGCAGCTATGTTGTTGTTCTGATGTCTCGATGGAGACCACTCCTAGCCATTGGAGATTGGAGTGTCTTTTGGAGAGCTATATTGGTGACCCGATGGAATCGCCTTAGGTGGTCGAGCTTGTCATCGGCTATCGGAGGTTCCGGTTTGAATCTATGCCGATACCCGATGGAGTCGCCTTAGGCAGTCGGGCTTGTCATCGGCTATCGGAGGTTCCAGTTTGAAGCTATGACGATACCCGATGGAGTCGCCTTAGGCGGTCAGGCATGTCATCGGCTATTGGAGGTTCTAGTTTGAAGTTGTGTCGATACCCGATGAAGTCGCCTTCGGCAATCGGGTAGCATCGACTATCGGGTTGACAAGCTGAAGGCTATGCCGAAGTCCGATGAAGTCATCTAGTATTGATCGAGGATCGGAGTAACTGCTGAGTGATGGTTCTTATGGGCCGATGAGGTCGCCTTCGGTATTCAGAGATCAGGATAACTTGGAAGTAGTCTCACCAATGGCCCGATAGAGTCATCGGAGATCAAAATGACTTGTGGAGCGATATGCCGATGAGGTGACTCGTGTGTGATCCGCTCTGGTTATCGGGAGATCGGGTCTACCTATTGGAGTTTATCCCGATGACCTGATGGAGTCGCTTTCGATGATCGGGATTACTTGTTCATTGTTTGGCCGAAGACCTGATGGTTTGGTGTTGGCATCCTCAGAGTGATTAGGGATCGGGGAGACAGCAGGAAGGTTGTGTCGATGACTCGATGGAGTCACCTTTGGCAATCGGGTATCATCGGGCGATCGGCTCTACTGGTTGAAAGCTATACCAATGGCCAATGGAGCGGAGACCGACTACGGGAGCGAGGTTGAACCGAGATCCAAAAGGTGAACACTCGGACACTAAGGATGAGACTATCGGTGTATATGAATACGAACCAACCCGACTTCCTGATGCATGTGGGATATTGTGTTTCTCATGAATGCAGATCGACGGTTAGACTTCCTGGTGGTTGGACAGACTAATTGTCAGAGTGGCCAGAGGAAACTGAAACACAGCTGGACGGATGGTAGACCGTTGGATTCCATAACGGTTATGCCAAATCGATACATTGTAATCTTGGTTGTTACATATGTGTTACCTGAGATGTAATCGATGGCAAAGTCACGGGGGGTGTTACATAGTGTGGTGTTACAGAGCGGTGTCACAGAGAGGTGTCACAGAGCGGTGGTAGCAGAGTGATGGCACAGAGTGACGAGTGAGAAGATTAGAGTTGCACAAAGCAGAAGGCATGGACTATCATTAAAGAATGATAGGAATTCTGAGATGCTTTGTCTTGCTTGATGTGTGAGGAGTGACAGAGGTTGATCTGTGGTTGTGTGATAGTAGAGTTCTGAGAATGGAGTCCATAAAAGAGGATCTGAGTACTTTATTATAACTGTGTTGTTTACTGAATAAAGGGATCTCTTTTTGGTGATGGGTTTTTTACCCGTAAGGGTTTTCCCACATATATTTGATGTCTTTCTCTGATGTTATTATGTCTAGTTAATCTTAATCTTCTGTCTGTGTTTATCTTAATATATTGCAAAAAGAATTAAAATACTTCCTTGCTTGCAAATCCCCTTAGAATTGACGTTAGGAGAGCATTTTCCATGCACTGCTTTCCTTACAAGTTGTATCAGAACCATTTAGTTATGTTATCCTTGTTGGGTAGGGTTGTTTGGTGTCAATTCTGTTTCCAGTGAGAGTCTGGCAGAGCGTGTATTTGTCTTGTTTGCAGTTTAAGATGGTGAATGCTTCTGGGTGAGTGGAGATCGAGAAATTCAATGGTGTGAGTTTTGAGTTGTGGAAAATCAAGATGGAAGACTTGCTGGTTGATAGAGATCTCTAGGGTGTTGTGAGTGTAACCGCTAAGCCTTCAGGCATGAGGCAAGAAGACTCGGATTTGGCAGATAGAAAAGCTAGAGGGTTAATCAAACTCTATTTGGTAGACTCTATTATGTTGAATGTCCATGAGGAGAAGACTGCAAATCTTCTGTGGAAAAAGCTTGGAGACATTTATCAAGGAAAGTCTCTGGTAAACAAGTTGTTCCTGAGGAAGAAGTTATATTCCCTGAAGATGGACAAGGGTGCATCTATTGCAAATCATTTGAATGTTTTCAACATGATCGTTGCTCAGCTAACCTCTATAGGAGTCAAGATTGATGACGAGGATCAGTGCATGCTTCTGTTATGTTCTCTGCCTGACACATGGGATCATCTGGTAATGGCCATTGGGAGTACAACAACCACGTTCACAATGGAAGGTGTGGTTGCTTTGTTGTTGTCATAAGAAACTCGAAGGAAATCTTCTGAGATGGTCAAGGATGCTCTCACTGTTAGAGGCAAGAAAGAGAACAAGAAGTCAGAATCCAAGTTAGAGGAAAGCTCCAAGACTCCTGGAAAGAAGTCTGAAGTGAAGTGCTGGAATTGTGGGCAGACTGGTCACATCCGGAAGGATTGCAGAGAGAACAAGAAAAGTAAGGGTTCTTCTGATTTTGGGTCCTCTCAGAATGAGGATGGAGATGCCTTCTAAGCTGCTTTGGTGAGTCAGACATCTATCGATGTTTGGTTTAATCACAATGCTATGAAGACTGGGTACCATGGGTCTTTGGCAGTGATGCAGATTCAGCATGGATTGGTGAATGTTCTTCATGTGACTGGAGATGTTAACATCTTGAAGATTCATAAGGGGTCTTTGGTAGAGATGTTGTAATCCTTAGTTAGGATGTTTTTATATCAGGATATACTCTTGAGATGCATTTAGAGTTGTGACATAATGTGTGTATGTTCATATGGAGCATGCGATCTCTTTGGATGAGATGTTTTAGATCATGGCTGTCATGTTTAAGTTCCTGATTCTACAATTGGAATTTTGACAATGATCTTGGTTCTGTTTTTGTGTTTTGAGTACATTGATCATTTGTTTGGTACTTCATGATAATGTGGTTTTGCATTTGGAGGTTGGCATATGTTGATCAGTTACAGGTACTCATGGATACATGGAAACAATAGATGGTGCTGGTTTGGAATGGATAATAGGTCCAACTGAGAGGCATTCATCTGTGATAACACAATTAGCATTTAGAAGTGAAGAAAGGGTATGATACAGGGTACTGTGAAGACTTGCTTGCAGGTTCTTTGTATACAGTTAGTATTGTGAATGCCTTTGGTACAAAGGTTTATTTACTTCTATGTAATGTTGAAAGAAGGATCTTTTTCAATTCTGACATTACTTGTGCAGTGGGAGTTTCTTGGTGTGCACGTGATTATGCACTTGAAGAATGAGACTGTAAGTAACAGGTTGTATATGTGAATGTTTTGAAATTCATCTTGGTATACCATGAAGGTATGTATAGTTGGATGTATTAGCACTTGATGTGGGTGCTATTCTAGCTATGATTGTGACTAATGCTGGCACATTTGAGTAGCCTTGGGAATGTGATTTTTTTGTGTTCTGGAAGTCAGAGTTATGTTTTTCTCAGTAGATAGCTTCTATTTGTGTATGGTGGCAGTGGCATGATAGAAGGTGGGAGTATCTATGGACGAGATGATACTTCTCTGCATATGTCTTAGTGGTACACTAAGGAAACTGTATTTCCTGTTGGTTTGTGATCGAATGGTATATCAACATTGATGGGTTTTTGAGTCCATGGTTCTCAGTGAAATTTGTAAGTGTTCGGTATGACAAACAGGCTCAGTGGATTCCTTGGCAAGTGGGAGATTGTTGGGAATGTGCCTCGAATTCTCCTGACCATGTTCGGGTTGATCGGAGTAGCCTACACCGATGGAGCAGTAGAGTGTTACCTTCTTGGTTGTTGAACACTTTCTGATCGGTGTGACTTAGGTCGATCGGGACAACTCTGGCCGATGAACTTGACTTCTTAGATTCGGTATCGGCTATCGGGAGAGGTTGTTATTTGTTACACCGATGTCTCAATGGGTTAGCTATCTTCTGGCTGGAATGCTTCACATATCAGAATAGCAGGTGTAGTCACACAAATCTGTCCATTTTAATTAAATGAATATTTCGTATTTATTTGATTAAAAATCCACTAGCCACCAATTAATTAAATTAATATTTAATTAAATCATCCCCAAACATTCTTCTATTAATTAAATAAATTATTCAATTTATTTTAATTCATTCATTAAAATCAAATTCCCATTAATTAAATAAATAAATCTATTTATTTAATTAAATCCCCCTTTTCCTCTTTTAAATAAATTAACATTTATTTAAATCATTATCCTCCCCCCCACTTGCATTTTCCTACAAATGCAACTTGCACACATTTTGAAATAAATGAATTTTTATTTTAAATAAAATCCTATTTTCCCTCACCCACCAAATCCACTTGCAAAATCTAATCCCCTTCTAGATTCTTCTAACCCCTTCCTAATTAGCCTAAACCATCCCCTAAATATTGTCACATTCCTAAGCAAAGGGAAGTCACTTCTCAAAGCCTAAAAGTCTTGGATAACCATTAAAGGTTTTCAACCTTCAACCACTTAAATCCTCAAAGTCTTTGAAAACCATTAAAGGCTTCCAACTTTCAACCACTTAATCCCCAAAGTCTCCAATAACCATTAATGGTTAACCCAAACCCTTCCACATGGTTAAAACATTTGTTTTGACTCAACCTCTACCCAACCCAAGGGTCTCATCAAGCCTTCAATGCTTTGACCATGATTATCTCTTAATCATTTGCACAAAGGTTTATCCTTGGATTAACTCCTAATTCAGTGGGTAATCCTAATTTAGGCTTGACTCTTAGCCTTTAGATAACCATGAGGTCTTCTCAGGCCTTTAATGCCTCCAACCTCTTCTCTCAACCCAATCTTGTGTTGACACTTGTCACTATTTTATTGGTGCCAATTGTGCACATGGATCCCCAACTTTCAAGCTTGACCCTTGATTAAACCTTTCAATCTTGGCCATCCATTGCTACATTTTTCCTATAAATAGAGCCCATTCCTTCATAATCCAGATCCTGAAAACTTGTAAGCATTTAGACTATAGACATTTTTAGAGAGCATTTAGCATAGCATAACTAAATCTTGTCTTTTTGGTTAAAATACTTCATTTTAGCATAAAAATAGCTTTTCATTTCATATTTGGAGCTATACTACTATCTCAATCCTCCATAAGCATCCATAGTGCAAAAAGCTGCTGAGAGCTACACTATTTTGGAACTTGGAGAGGAGAGGAACAAGGGAGAAGAAACTAATATCATGCTAAGAGATAGTTGGAGATATCTCATTGTCTTACTTCTTTAGTTAGATTCATTAGCATGTGTTTTTAGTATCTCTCTTGGAATGCCTTCATGTGTTTGGTTTTTGATTGATTAACACTAACGTCTTGTGTGTTTTGTGTTCTTTGATCATAAGCTAACCTTGTGCCATTTAGGAGGGCATCATTTGGTGAACCCGACGTGAATCGAACACACAACCTTCTGATTGATTTTTTTGAAATTAACATTTTTCTTGTTGAAATTGCCACACAGGTCGCGCTTCGGCGCTATTGAACGCGTTTTAGCGCTATTGAAAAATTTCTTTTAGCGCTATTGACCCTAAAGTAGCGCTATTGAAAATGTTTCAGCGCTATTAACAACATTCCAGCGCTATTGTCACCGTTTCAGCGCTTTTGACTCCATTCTAGCGCTTTTGTATTCTCGGGATTTTCTTTTATTTAAGCGCTACTGTGTAAATTAGCGCTTCTGCTCACGCAGACTAGCGCTTTCGTATTAATTAGCGCTTCTGTAAAAAAAAACACAGAATAGCGCTATTGCGACAGAGTGTCGACCAAAGGGACTTGTAACCGAAAAAAAATCAAAAATTAGGCTTGTGGAAGCCCCCCTTTGAGCATCGATTTTATTAACTTGTTTCTTTTCTTTGTGCAGGTTAAAACAACACAACAAAAATCACAAAAAAAATTTCATTTAGTGCTTAAAAAGAACTTAAAAACACAAAAAAAAAATAGTTTCATTGTTTTCTAGTTAGGGATACATTTTGTTTTGGTGCTTAAAATCAACCAAACAAACTTTATTTCTTGCATCAATTGGGACTTAAAAATCACAATCCACACTTCAAATTTTTTTGGTGCAGTAAAAAGAACAATCCACTTGTCTTTATTTTGGCAAAAACAAATTTTCCTTCATGCAATCGTGTTTTTCATTAAGTTGACCAGGACTTTCAACTTCTAGATTACAAAACATATTGCTTTGAAGCTAAAAATGAACACCATGGCTGTTGGAGCAACATCTCCAAATAGTTAGATCACATTTGCAAATGCTGGATTAAAAGGAACAAGTGTTTTACGTGTTTGGCACGCTTGTGCACAAAAAGTCAGTCGAGTGGTCCTACTTCTAACACACACTATCCTCTCCCTTGGCTCTCGTGGTCCTAGGTGCAAGAGAAAAGTGTTAGTAACACTCAAAATTTTATCTTTTTAAGAGAGGCCTGCCAAGGGATCGATACTCTTGGGAACGACCTCGAGCGGTAAATCCTTCGAGCCGCTATAGAAATCAGGTGAGAGCGAAAGCTGTAGCCTTGGGTATAGCTGTTCCTACAGTGTAACTGGCCGAAAGGACAAATGGGCCCCACCACCAGTTACAAGGCTCTTAAGTGAGTCACTGCAGAATGAACTTATGTCCAAAGCCATCGAACATGACTAAACACCTTTAAGTAGTAGCCCACCTGTTCTATTGATTGAGGATATTTGAGGTATAATTTAGTGCAAGAGCATAGATGGTTTTGCTCCCAAGATACTCACCATACATATTTCCTTGAGTAGAAACATAGCTTTTTGAAAGGTCACTTGTGGCTTGATAAAAGTGGTGACTCCCCCATCATAGGGATCATCTATTTGTTATGCTCGCGCAAGACTTAGTATATCACATCCTTACCTGCCACGGCGGGATTCATAAGGTATGTAGTACCAAAGTCGAAGAAATATCAAGATGTGGGCTAAATTTATCACAACTGGCCATTTGACCATAGGGATAAAGAGTGTTTGAAGTGTGTTCGTTTTACAGACCTAGTGCAAATTGAGCCGACTTCAGGCTTTGGAATTACACCTTAAAATAAATCTAAAGGAAGGGTCAAAAACAAGTCCAAGGATTGGGTTGATCTAGACCCATACTCATTTGTGCCTTTGAGGCTACAATCTTGTGTTTGTGTGCTTGCTTTGTTTTCTTGTCAAAGAAAAATCAGAAAATCACTTTCAAAAACAAAGTACTCATCCAACATCTGTCAAACACAACCAAAAACATCAAAAACAAAGTGCAAACAACACAGAGTCACAACTTTTATGACCATTCTTCACATCTTGCGAAAGAGGAAGGGTCATCAGAATATTACCTTGAAAAGAAGATCATTGAGCTCAAAGGCATTAATCAAAAGGAGGAAATTCTTCTATCACAATAGACAAATCTTTGTCTCACATAGAGTCTTTCTACATCGCATGCGTCTATACCTTCAAGGTAAAACAAACGAGTTTGATTCAGAATCATTGAACATCAGAGCTTTTATGCAATATAGGGCTCTGAGTTATCACAAAAATCAAGGAGGAAAGATTAATCCCAACTTCTTCCCAAAACGTCTGTATCACCTACAACACAGCTCGAGAAGTGCCACCAACGCCTGAAAGGGAAGAGGTAGAGTTTGTTCCATTTGTAACACAGTTTTTATTGAAGTTGAAAACAAAACATCCATCATCTTACTCATACATTATCATTCCATCATCAATCCATCCCAAAATTCTCAAAGCATTAAGAGGTTCTTGTCCCACGATTCCTTTTTAGATATTGCTTGAAATCAAACACATCCCATCACTTTTTAGATTGTTTCTACATCTAGGATAAGCTCATCCTAAGAGACACATCTACGCAGGTTAAAACTAGTTCATGAGTGAATCCTCTCATTGCTAGGTAGTCAAAATCTGTAACACATCTCAGATTTCTCTACACCTTATCACATCCAAAATCTTATCAAAACAAACAAGCAATTCAAAGAAGGAATTTCGGTTGCATCTACCTTAAAGTGCTAGAGATCTACATACCACCAATCCACTAAAATCATCAATCCTTCATCAAACAACTCATCATCATCTTCAATCAACTTCAACACAAACTTGCAAACAAAATGGCTCAAACCCGATCGCGATCAAGGCAACGAGAAATAGAAATTGAGGAAGAAGAGGACAACCTCAATGAATTTCAAGAAGCACTTGGAGGAAATGTAAATGATGAAAACCCAAGTAGTCCCACTCCTTCAACAATCGAAAGGGTTCAGCATAACCCTCACTTTAACAGATTATTTGATGAAATTCTCAGGAGCAATGCGGATGCTCACTTCTTAAGACTTGCTCAAGAAGGAGCCAAACTCCCCTCAGACTTTGATCTTGCCCAATTAAGACAAGCATCAGAAAGACAAAGTCGCCATGAGGAGGAAAGGCGTAGAGACCACATCAGATATAACATCCCTCGAGGTAACCCACCACCTCCTCCTCCTAACGAAATAGAGATGTTGCGGCAACAAGTTGAGAATCTCGCCCAGCAACTTCATAGTGGTGTTAAAACCAATCAATTCTCACTTAACGACATCTGTCCCTATCCGTTTGACAGGAATCTTTATATGCCACCCTTTCCACGCGGGTTCGAAACACCAAAATTTGAAAAATATAGAGGAAAGGGAGATCCCCGCGATCATGTCCGAGAATTTCATTCCGCTTGTCTCGAAGTCGCATATGAAGACACATACTTAATGCGCCTTTTTCCCCAAAGCTTGGGAGGAACAACCACATCATGGTTTTCCCGACTACCAGGTGGCATAAGAACATTTGAGGAACTCATCCAGAAGTTCCTATCTCATTACTCTTATAATATTGAACGCGACATCACCATGGCTGATCTATGCAACACCAAACAAAAACCAGGTGAATTATTCTCAGTATTCCTGCAACGATGGCGCCAAATGTCTAGCAGACGTTCTCTTCAGTTACCTGAACGAGAACTAGTGGAAATTTTCATTTCCAACTTAAACGAAGAAATGGAATTTCACCTGGATGTCAAAGACACAGATTCTTTTAACGATATGATCACCAAAGGTATAAAATGTGAAAGGGCACTCATCAAAAAAAGGACTCATCAAAATCTTTAATGAACCCAAAGATGGTCCTCGCCCGCGCTTCAATAGCGATAAACCGAACTTCTGGAACAAGAATAAGAATATCGTCAATGATGGGGTTGTGGATGCTCGAACTATCCAAAATGCACAACCTGTGGTTCGATTTGCAGGACAAAATCCTCGACCTCAAAATAACACAAATGTTCCTCCTAATCAAGGTCGCATCACATCTCAAGATGAACCAAGACCTCGTCCACAAAAACAAAAACGCACATACACTCCCTTAGGGGAACCCATTGAAACAGTGATGCGACAACTCATTTCTCAGAATTTGATCACTCTACCTAAGCTATCCAACTATGAACCTCAGGTCAAACCAGCATGGTGGCGAGATACTGAACACTGTGAGTTTCATCAAGGAAGAGGACACAAGACAAGTAATTGTCACCGATTGAAAGATCTCATTCAAGATCTTATTGATCGAGGAGAAATTGAGATTGAAGGACATGATCCGAAAACGACCAATAATGATCATCAGATGTTCAAGAATCCACTTCCATCACAAGATCAAAGGGGTCCTTCCACGTCTAGACGAGGTCCTGATAGCACTGATTATACGCAAGCTGCGTATAATTACACTGTCAATCACCTGTATGATGCCAGTGAACAAATTGCAACTATCACCTTCAAAAATCCCACCTCAAATTGCAATGTTGTTACACGTCGTGGCAAGGTCACCATAAAGGCAGCTCCACAAGGCACTACCTCCATCCCAAAGCAGTACAATCTTGTGGAACAATTAGATAAAACGCCTGCGCTTATATCCATCTTGGAGCTTTTGCGTCTGTCACCCTCTCATAAAACAATCTTGGATCAAGCACTCCAAGAGGCGTCAGTCCCTGCAAACCTGAACACGGACCAATTTCAAGCCATGGTTGGAAGTCTAAAGTCATCACCTTGTCTCACTTTTTCCGAAAGTGACAACTCTTCCTTCCAGCAACCTCATAACGCCTCACTCCACATTGAAGGCTTTGTCAACCAACACAGGATCAAGCGAGTCTTGATTGATAATGGAGCAGGCCTAAACATTTGCACACTACAGTTGGTCACAGCATTGGGCTATGCAGTAGAATCAGTGGATCCTCGCAAGAAGATCACCATCAAGGCCTATGATGATGCAGAGCGTTCATCCAAAGGAGCTGTGGTACTACCAATCCGAGTGGGCCCTGTGGTAAAGCACATCATCTGTCAGGTTCTGGACCTTCCTCTGCCATATAATTTATTATTAGGGAGACCTTGGATACATGCCATGCAAGCCGTTCCATCTACCTACCATCAATGTATCAAGTTCCCACATAACGGTGTAGAGATCACAATCCTGGGCGATGCAAATCCCTTTGCATTTTGCCATAATATCAGCCATCAACCAGAGATTACTGTTCCTAATAATCGGGAAGCCATTTCCTCTACATCATATATAAGTCCCGCCTCTCTTGCCGGTTCAAACACTCCTATACCCAAGCAAGAAAAGCTTAAGATGAAAGTCGCAGAGGAAGGTCCTGGAGAATACAACTTGAGTCAGCTCTTTTGTGTGGGACAAATGCCCATTTCTCCTAGAACACATGGTAAACCCCAGCAGTTACTCCAGCAACCACTGATCACGCCCGCATGTGCTTTGACGCCTTTCATTCTTGGAAAGAGTAAAGAGGAAGAAACACAAGATGAGGACCTAGCGGACTGGATCTATAAAGATCCCATCACCACTGACAAACCGCAAGTTACACTTCCTACGGAACAGTATGGCAAAGGCCTCCTCATTATGCAAAGAATGGGATATGATGGTCAGAGTGCTTTGGGATACTGCAAACAAGGACGACATGAACCTTTGCTACCAGAATTCAAGCCCAAAAGTAATACAGGCCTAGGTTTTGAAAAAGAAGTCCTTCCTAAACTCAGATTCAAAGGAAAGCCCAACACACCGTTGTGCCCACCTACTGCAAAGAGGACACCTTTCATAATCAAAGCACCATCAAACACTATCCCCACTGCCCCATCGAGGCTCACAAACCCACCACAACCATCTACAATGCCAATCATCCCACCAAATGAACCAGTAATACCACCAGCAGTACCATTAGCAGTAGCAACTGCATCAGAACCCGCCACGACATCTATGGCACCAGCAGTTCCTGCAGAAACCACTGAGCCACCATTGTCGATACTTCCAGTAACAAATCCTTTAAACCCCATCACGGTTCCTGCAGCATCGATCACCACAAAAGTACATAAACCAATCACGCCTGCAGTATTTAACTCCAAAGACATCCCAGTATGGTATAGCAATCGAATGCTGGAAAGTGATTCAGAGACCGACTCACATGAGTGGGAATTCGATTCAGTGCAACTTAATACTTCAGATGAGGAAGACACATCACCACCTCCGCCACGCAAAGACATTCCTGTTTACGGAGAAGCACAGATAAAGACCACTTGGGTACCTGAGCTGGAAACATCTTCCACAGACCCTACGTCTCATCCTACGCCTGATTCTGACAGGGAGAGTACCATCAACGACCTTCACCACACTGTCTTAACCCTCACTGATACATCTCCCGCACTTAACTTAATCGATGAAGTAATGCCCATTATCCACCCTGAACTCATTGAATGGAACCAACCAAATCCCCCATGTCTTGACCTCTTCCAGAACGATGAGGCTGTCATTGACTTTTTAGAATTAAGGGATAATCTACCAAGCGGGGATCACAAAGCTGGATTCGCCATTGAACTTAATAGCGCAGCATACTTCGGGGCGGATGCCAAACCCTTCAGCTGCAAAAATATAACAATAAAACATGGATCTTCCAGTGAAAACCACACTGTGGCACTGTTTGATCCGACAAAAGTAAAAAGAAAGAGCGTATCCAATGGTGAAAACCTCTCTGAGGCGCCTGAGGATGAAGGGTTTGACATTCTTCCTGCTAGTACACAACAGGAACGATCAACGATTCTCATTGAGGAGACTAAAGAATACAATGTAGGGACTCCTGAAAACCCTCATATCATACATCTGGCATCTCTTCTCACTCCAGAGGAACAGCCTCAATTTATAGAGTTCTTCCAACAGCGTCAGATCAACTTTGCATGGTCATATGCAGACATGCTTGGGCTTGATCCTGATTTAGTCATGCATCATCTCACAGTAGCAAAAGGAGCCAAACCTGTCAAGCAGAAGCTTCGTAAGATGCATCCCCAGATTGCCGTGCTAGTCAAAACTGAACTCAAGAAACTCCTGGATGTTGGTTTCATTAGACCAATTGATTATGCAGAATGGATCTCCAACATTGTACCAGTTGGCAAACCAAAAGGGGGCATCCACATTTGTACAGACTTCAGAGATCTAAATAAAGCATGTCCTAAGGATGACTTCCCTCTACCAAATATTGACATCATAGTGGATCTGACAGCAGGACATGCCATGCTTTCACTCATGGATGGCTTTTCAGGATACAATCAAATAAAGATCGCACCAGAAGATCAACATAAGACAGCCTTCACATGTCCATGGGGCACATACTGCTGGAATGTAATGCCTTTTGGTCTAAAGAATGCAGGAGCGACCTATCAAAGAGCAATGACCACCATCTTCCATGACATGATGCATACTATGATGGAAGACTATGTGGATGATTTACTAGCAAAATCACTCACAAGAGAAGGACATCTCCATATCTTAGATCAAATCTTTGATAGACTAGAACAATATCATGTTCGACTCAACCCAAAGAAATGTGTCTTTGGAGTGACCTCCGGGAAACTTCTAGGATATATTGTCTCAAGCAAAGGTATTGAGGTCGACCCAGCAAAGATTAAGGCAATAATGGACATGCCACCTCCACGGAATATCAGTCAGCTAAGGACATTACAAGGACGGCTTCAATCCATCCGAAGATTCATTGCACAATTGGCTGATAAGTGTCACCCCTTCACACACCTGCTACACAAGAACATACGCTTTCAATGGGATGACAGATGCCAGCAAGCATTTCAGGAACTTAAAGACTATCTCACGAATCCACCATTGTTGATGCCACCAGATCCAAGTAGACCATTATTACTCTATATTTTAGCAACAAGTACAGCATTGGGTGTACTACTGGCACAACATAATGCAGAAGGAAAAGAGTGTGCTGTATACTACATCTCTCGCACACTGGTTGGCTATGAACTCAATTACACACCTATTGAGCGAGCTTGCTTAGCAGTAATCTTGGCAGCCACTAAATTGCGACACTATCTATTAACACACAAGGTACAACTCATTGCAAAGATTGATCCACTCAAGTACTTACTTAGCAAAGCAGCATTGACAGGTCGCTTAGCCAAATGGGTAATGATTCTAAGTGAATTTGACATCGAGTATGTGGACCGTAAAGCTATCAAAGGTCAGGTTATTGCAGATCAGTTGGCCGATGCACCTCTCATAGGTGATCATCCTCTCATTTCCAATTTTCCAGATGAAGAGATATTCATGATTACAGAAGCACAGTCATGGAAACTATATTTTGATGGTTCATACACTAGGCATGGCTCGGGGGCAGGCATTCTGTTTATCACACCTCAAGGTGATAGCATCCCGAAGTCTTACAGGCTCACATTTCCATGCACAAACAACATAGCAGAATATGAGGCTTTGATCACAGGACTCAGGCTAGCCATACAATGGAAATTAAAAGAACTTCAAGTATATGGCGACTCACAACTGGTCATTCGACAAGCAACTGATGAATATCAGACCAAAGATGATAAACTCATGCCATACAAACAAATGGTGGACAGTCTAAAGACATCATTCACTACTATTACTTTTGAGCAGATACCAAGAGATCAGAATCGAGCTGCTGACGCTATGGCTACTATCGCATCTCTCTTAGATCTTCCACAGAATTCAACACGCTACGAGTTCTTGGTAGAACAGCTTTGGATTCCTGCTTATGATATCCCCGAATCTGAAATAATATGTTGCCTTGTTGGTTCTGAATCCCCATGGTACGGTGAGTTCTACACCTATCTCCGCGATCACACCCTTCCTCCCAACCAATCAAATAACCAACGTAAAACCTTCATTCGCCAAACTGCTCGATATACCATTATTGCTGAAACCCTATACCGACGTAGTCTTGATGGTACTCTCCTTCGATGTCTGGAACAAGATGAGATAACAAAGGTTTTGGAAGAGGTACATGAAGGAATTTGCGGGACTCACTCAAGTGGTCCATCACTAGCCAAGAAACTCATGCGAGTTGGATACTATTGGCCATCTATGGAAAAGGATTCCTACTACTTTGTCAGGAAATGCAAGAAATGTCAAGTTCACGGTGACCTGATACATGCACTTGCCCAGGAACTGCAACCAATCACGACACCATGGCCTTTTTGTCAATGGGGCCTTGACCTTGTGGGTAAGATTCATCCATCTTCATCCAATGGCCATAAATTCATTATTACCGCCACCGAATATTTCACCAAGTGGATCGAAGCTGTTCCACTTACCCAAGTCACCGACAAGCAGATCGCCTCATTCATCCTCAATTACATCATCTGCCGGTATGGTGTACCCATGTCCATCATCACAGATAACGGTCTTCCTTTCAAAAATCAGGATGTCCGTGAACTTTGTGAGAAATTTCATATCCAACACCGCTTTTCCACTCCCTATTACCCACAAGGCAATGGTCAGGCCGAAGCATCCAATAAAAACATATTGAGGATCCTAAAGAAGACAGTCAATGATGCCGGCCGTGATTGGCATATTCAATTGAATCCAGCATTATGGGCATATCGAACTAGCATTCGAACCCCTACAGGTGCAACTCCTTATTCATTGGTCTATGGTGCAGAAGCTATCTTACCTATTGAGGTTGAGATACCATCATTACGAGTTTCCTTGCATAATCTCATCGATGATGAAGCATACAGAGTCTCACGCCTTCACGACTTAGAGTTACTTGATGAGAAAAGACAAGCTGCATACAATCACCTCAAAGCCTATCAGCAGCGCATGAGTAGAAGTTACAATCACCGAGTTAGATCTCGTACATTTGAGGTAGGTGATCTTGTTCTTCGAGAAAATCCTCGCAACCAACCAAACAGAGAACATCAAGGCAAGTTTGAATCAAACTGGCTGGGCCCATATGTTGTCACTGCTGTGTTCGGGTCTGGGGCATATCAATTGGCTACATCAGACGGAGAACCGCTCGTAGATCCAATCAATAGCATGCACCTCAAACGGTTTTATACCTAAGGTGTACAGAGCATCAGGCTCCCCTACATATCAGAAAAATACCAAAAACATTCAGAAAATGTCCTGAAGAAAATACAAAAACATTCAAAAAAGTAAAGAAAAATCATGCATCCAAACGGTGAACAACCACTCCAGTGGCACCTTGGGTAAGTACGATGGTGAAAACCTGGCAAACAGGCGCCACTCGTAAAGACAATGGCTCCAGTATCTTTCAGCCTCATTGCGATCACATTCATGCACACATACATCCATCCATCCCAACCATGGCTTGTTATTTGATCTGCAATTAAGAAAGTACTCCATGCGTCTAGCATCCCACCTTTTCATAGTCAGGTCTACAAACTGGGGGCAGTACCCTTACCCTAGTGATGGAAGTGGATTCTACATTGTCTTATATATCATTACGTTCTTCATTCAGGCAATCATCAGAAAATATCAAAAACATTCAAAAATGACTCACAAAATCCACAAACATTCAAAAACTATTACACAAAATCCAAAAACATCAAAAAACCATCGAAAATCACCCAAAAAAACATGACAACACCTTGTACATATTCATCCGATCAGATACAAAATACTCACACAAATGACCACTTATCACTCGAACAACACAATCAACATCAACAATCCAAACTGTCTTAAACAAGGATGCATCCTTCCTTATCAAAACAAAGACAAGATGACATTTTCTTTGACAAGAAAATTATGTTAAGCTATCAAATACTTGGTTGATTTGTGAGTACAATCGTTCGTTTATCTATATCGGGATCTTTCAGCATTGTTTTGTATCATTTGCGCATTATTTCCGATGAAGTTCTGGGGCATGTACTAATGGTGTCTACGTGGGAAGTTCACTAAGCTACGTGATCTTATGCAAAAATACAATCATAGATCACTACGGCTTGCTGACTACAGCGTATATCTCGACCATATGGGCATGAACCATTACCAAGGATCCTTATTCTTTATTATTTATGTATATACTATTTGGTTGCAGGTACAATGCTCATCCTTTGATTCCTCTTCCTCCAAATTGGATAAAGGTTTTATTTTCTTAGTATGGTATGAACTTGTCTCAGGATCTGATCAGCCTAAGATCAAGGAGGACGATCCAAGTCATGCACGAAAGGAGATAATCCTTGTCTGTTCCGCAAGCAATACTCAGGTCAACTTGATCCATTATATCAAGTTGCTTGTATTAACTTGCTATATAAAATCCATGAAAGGAATACTCAGGTCATCTTGAATCATTATGTCAAGATGCTTGTATTCTCTTCCAACATTTTAAAGCTCAATGATGAAAATAGAGCACTATGGATCGTCATTCCATCTCATCTGTATATATTGCATTCCGTTGCATTCCAACCATCAATACATTCATAATAGTTGCATATCATGCATACATAGTCATAATAATGCATACTCTATTTTCCTCTTCTTCCATAGGAATGAGTCATAGGTTTTCCCTTTCTTCTATCTAACATCGAACCCACCCCCCCCCAACCCTCCCCATCTCGATAATCAGCATCACATACCCTACATCGTTTCTCAATCAACCTAATCAAGCCACGTTCATCACCATCCATCTCTAAATAGGAGGGATTGTGTTTCCCATCCTCAGTCATCCAATAAGCCAAGCAAGTTACTCTGTCTGCATAGGTACATTGACTCACACACACCTAGACTATCAACAGATACTCTGATCATGTATCTTCGGGTCTCAACAGGTAATCGATTATGGCAAATCCTAGACTACATCAGGCATTTATCACAATGACCTAGTCTCAACGGGGCTGCCATGATTCCCCACAACCATCCATCACACGCACACACTATCAATTGATCAACCAATCAAACACAATCCATCGGACAATTACATCAATTGTCTAAGTCTCAACGAGTATTTTTGTTTCATATACCTTGACTTCATCGGGCAATTGCATCAATTGCCTAAGTCTCATCAGGTCACTTTGCTTCACTTACTCAGACTTTATCTTGTCCAAGCGACCAACTGACATCAACTGTCACGCTTTGACTTGACCGGGGCAATTAAACCGATTGCACCAGATTGTCCAACCAATTTTGATCAATTGTATAGCATCAATCCAAACCCCACACTACATCTACTATGTATCTCTTGCATGACCTCAGGGTACTCACTGGCTTGTTGTTTCTTCATATTCACTCCATTTTCTCCCATTCTTTCATCATTAGTTCTAACTTCTTCTCTTCTACCACCCTGCCAATTTTCATTCTTTTTCGAGAGATTGCCCGATTTTTCAAAAAAATTCGGCCCATCTCTCGAGGGGGCATACCACCCATTAAATTTACATTTTATGAGGCATTTCTTCACACCAGTTTTTCTTTCTTTGAAACAATGCGATAAACCGCACCGTCTCAAAGAGGGGCAAATGTAGTCACACAAATCTGTCCATTTTAATTAAATGAATATTTCGTATTTATTTGATTAAAAATCCACTAGCCACCAATTAATTAAATTAATATTTAATTAAATCATCCCCAAACATTCTTCTATTAATTAAATAAATTATTCAATTTATTTTAATTCATTCATTAAAATCAAATTCCCATTAATTAAATAAATAAATCTATTTATTTAATTAAATCCCCCTTTTCCTCTTTTAAATAAATTAACATTTATTTAAATCATTATCCTCCCCCCCACTTGCATTTTCCTACAAATGCAACTTGCACACATTTTGAAATAAATGAATTTTTATTTTAAATAAAATCCTATTTTCCCTCACCCACCAAATCCACTTGCAAAATCTAATCCCCTTCTAGATTCTTCTAACCCCTTCCTAATTAGCCTAAACCATCCCCTAAATATTGTCACATTCCTAAGCAAAGGGAAGTCACTTCTCAAAGCCTAAAAGTCTTGGATAACCATTAAAGGTTTTCAACCTTCAACCACTTAAATCCTCAAAGTCTTTGAAAACCATTAAAGGCTTCCAACTTTCAACCACTTAATCCCCAAAGTCTCCAATAACCATTAATGGTTAACCCAAACCCTTCCACATGGTTAAAACATTTGTTTTGACTCAACCTCTACCCAACCCAAGGGTCTCATCAAGCCTTCAATGCTTTGACCATGATTATCTCTTAATCATTTGCACAAAGGTTTATCCTTGGATTAACTCCTAATTCAGTGGGTAATCCTAATTTAGGCTTGACTCTTAGCCTTTAGATAACCATGAGGTCTTCTCAGGCCTTTAATGCCTCCAACCTCTTCTCTCAACCCAATCTTGTGTTGACACTTGTCACTATTTTATTGGTGCCAATTGTGCACATGGATCCCCAACTTTCAAGCTTGACCCTTGATTAAACCTTTCAATCTTGGCCATCCATTGCTACATTTTTCCTATAAATAGAGCCCATTCCTTCATAATCCAGATCCTGAAAACTTGTAAGCATTTAGACTATAGACATTTTTAGAGAGCATTTAGCATAGCATAACTAAATCTTGTCTTTTTGGTTAAAATACTTCATTTTAGCATAAAAATAGCTTTTCATTTCATATTTGGAGCTATACTACTATCTCAATCCTCCATAAGCATCCATAGTGCAAAAAGCTGCTGAGAGCTACACTATTTTGGAACTTGGAGAGGAGAGGAACAAGGGAGAAGAAACTAATATCATGCTAAGAGATAGTTGGAGATATCTCATTGTCTTACTTCTTTAGTTAGATTCATTAGCATGTGTTTTTAGTATCTCTCTTGGAATGCCTTCATGTGTTTGGTTTTTGATTGATTAACACTAACGTCTTGTGTGTTTTGTGTTCTTTGATCATAAGCTAACCTTGTGCCATTTAGGAGGGCATCAGCAGGTTTGAAGTAATCCCGATGACCCAACAAAGTCTGGGGTAACTTCGGCCATCGGAATGACTTGTGCAGCAATGTGTCGATGATCCGATGAAGTCTCCTTTTGGTGTTCGGGTCGTATATCGGCTATCGGGTTGACATTCTGAATGTCATGCCGATGTCTCGATGAGATCGCTTTACCTGGTCTTAGAGTGTTTCACTTATCGGCATAGTATTATTCTTTGTGTTCCGATGACCCGATGAAATCATCTTATCAGGCTGGAAATGCAAATTGGGATAACAGTTTTGGACTTGATCCGATGAGCTAATGAGTCCATGCTCTTGGTATCGGCGATTGGGGTATTAGCTATGTTCCTGTTCCGATGTCTCAATGGAGACCACTCCTAGCCATCGAAGATCAGAGTGTCTTTTGGAGAGCTATATTGGTGACCCAATGGAGTCGCCTTAGGTGGTCGGGCTTGTCATCGGCTATCGGAGGATCCAGTTTGAAGCTGTGTCGATACCCAATGGAGTCGCCTTAGGCGGTCGGGCTTGTCATCGACTATCGGAGGTTCCGGTTTGAAGCTGTGCCAATACTCGATGGAGTGGCCTTTGGCAGTCAGGCGTGTCATCGGCTATCGGAGGATCCAGTTTGAAGTTGTGGCGATACCTGATGAAGTCGCCTTCGACAATCGGGTAGCATCGGCTATCGAGTTGACAAGCTGAAGGTTATGCCGAAGTCCGATGAAGTCGTCTAGTATTGATCGAGGATCGGAGTAACTATTGAGTGATGGTTCTGATGGGCTGATGAGGTCACCTTCGATGTTCAGAGATCGGGATAACTTGGAAGCAGTCTCAATGATGGCCTGATAGAGTCATCAAAGATCGGAATGACTTGTGGAGTGATATGCCGATGAGGTGACTCGTGTACGATCCGCTCTGGTTATTGGGAGATCGGGTCTACCTATTGGATTTTATCCTGATGACCTGATGGAGTCGCTTTCAATGATCAGGATTACTTGTTCATTGTTTGGCTGAAGACCTGATGGTTTGGTGTTGGCATCCTCAGAGTGATCGGGGATCGGGGAGACAGCGGGAAGGTTGTGTCGATGACCCGATGGAGTCACCTTTGGCGATCGGATATCATCGGGCGATTGGCTCTACCGGTTGAAAGCTATACTGATGGTCGATGGAGCGGAGATTGACTACAGGAGTGAGGTCGAACCGAGATCCAAAAGGTGAACACTCGAACACTAAGGATGAGACTGTCGGTGTATATGAATATGAACTGACTTGACTTCCTGATGCATGCGGGATATTGTGTTTCCCACAAATGCAGATCGATGGTTAGACTTCCTAGTGGTTGGAGTAACTAACTGTCAGAGTGGCCAGAGGAAACCGAAACACAGCTGGACGGATGGTAGACCATTGGATTCCATAACGGTTATGCCAAATCGATACATTGTAATCTTGGTTGTTACATGTGTGTTACCTAAGATGTAATCGATGGTGAAGTCATGGGGGGTGTTACATAGTGTCGTGTTACAAAGCGGTGTCACAAAGAGGTGTCACAAAGCAGTGGCAGCAGAGTGATGGCACAGAGCGATGAGTAAGAAGATCAGAGTTGCACAAAGCAGAAGGCATGGACTTTCATTAAAGAATGATAGGAATTATGAGATGCTTTGTCTTGCTCAATGTGTGAGAAGTGACAGAGGTTGATCTGTGGTTATGTGATAGCAGAGTTCTAAGAATAGAGTCCATAAAAGAGGATATGAGTACTTTATTGTAACTGTGTTGTTTACTGAATAAAGGGATCTCTTTTTGGTGGTGGGTTTTTTACCTGTAAGGGTTTTCCCACGTATAGTTGATGTCTTTCTCTAATGTTATTATGTCTGGTGAATCTTAATCTTCTATCTGTGTTTATCTTAATGTATTGCAAAAAGAATTAAAATACTTCCTTGCTTGCAAATCCCCTTAGAATTGACGTTAGGAGAGCGTTTTCCACGCACTGCTTTCCTTACAAAAAGCATTCCATTGATTGTATGTAATTTGGAGATGAATGAATATTTACTAGAGGGAGGTGTACCTAAATTCAGAGGTTAATCAATTAAATGATTTTCCAACTGATTGGTAGAAGATTTTGTCTGCTTTCTTGTGTTTCACACTGCTATAATTTAATTAGATAAGAAAGACAAATCTGTTTACCAACAGTTTTTTGGCGACTCTACTGGGGAGCGAAGAGAATAACTAATTGTTAAACCAGATTGTCTTTATAGTGTACTCTGTTTTCTATAAATGGTATTGCCTCTTGAAGGGTTCTTGCCTTTCCTGCAACCAAATCTAAATTGGGTACAAGAGGAGCAAAGTAACATTACCTCAAAGTTAGATACTCAAGCCTGGAGGCATAGAAGAAGTCAAGCAGAATATGATAGAATCAGTGTTCTTCTTAGCAAAATTGAAAGACAATCGGATCAGCCTGTGTTAGTCATTGAAAGAATAGTGGTTCCTAGGGTTCTCTTTATTCGCATCCCTAATAATCCATTCCAGATTCCCAGATGTTTGTTGCCCTGATTATTCCACATTGGACACCAGACCATATACTAGATCCCAGAGGACAGGGGGGGTTTCTGATCCTATTTTTGAAGAATTACAGAATCTAAGTTTCCAATCCACCTTCTCGCCCCAACGAAAGGCAAGAAGTAGACCTCCATCTCCTTTGTCATCATCACCTATGTCTCCAGTCTATAAGGCATTGGTCCTGCATGGTGTTGCTATACCCATTTCATTCAACCCTACTCCCCTTAATATTATACTTCCAATAGCGGCCAATTACCCTTGGGGGGAAACTGTAGGCCCATTGAACCTAGGCTTGAACCTTAACCCCTTGCCAAAGGCTGCTAGAGATCATCTGCCTAAGTTTAGTGGGGATGGGACGGTCACCATGGATGAGCATTAGAACACTTTCAGTGTAACCTATGGAGTGATAGTAGTTCAACATGAAGATGTGGCTATTGGGTTGTTTATTCAAACATTGACAAGAGTGGCGGCGGATTGGTTTTATCATTTTCCGAGTAGTGTGATAGCGACCTGGCAGGATTTGAAAACAAGATTTGAAGCTAGATTCAAGGTAGTTGAAGATGAGCACTCCCTTCTAGCTCAGTTATCTTAGTTAAAAAAAGAACTCCCCAAATCTATGAGAGACTTTGTTGCTAGATTTGATAAAATTCTGCACAAGATTCCGGTCAACCAGAAACCTTCAGATGATAATCTCAAATGTTTTTTTATTAGCTCAATGCCCTCTAAAATAATTTTATCGATTCGTAGGCAAAGGGTTGCTGATTTGAATCCTGCCAAAACCCTTGCAGTTGAACTAGAAGATGATTTGATCACTACGGGCAAATGGAAATGTGAAGTGCAAACACCCAGTGCACAACCTGCCACTTCCTCAAATCCTGTCATTCAACAGTTAATGAATGATGTCATTGCCCTAAAGAGACAGACTCCTAAAGAAAATACTTCCTACTCTCAGCCATATCAAGATGTTCCTAGGAGATATCCTAATCAACAGACAGGAAGTAGAGGGAGACAATTGCAGCTACCCCTTGTCCAGCAGAGACTTGCTATTGAGGCACCTCCACTCTAGACAAATTCTAGTGTGTTTAATTTAACTGATGAACATGATGGATCTTCGTGCTTGGAGATGGTTCATTTTTCTCAAATGATTAACAAAGGAAAAAAAATCTTGTAAGCAGATGAAGTAGGTTCCCAAGGAATTCCTGGCGACTCTGAAATTCATTATATGGAATATGTCTCCGACTCAAAGAGGGGAGGAAACATGTTGGTATCCTTGGAAGATTCTTCATACGCAATTCTTACATGAACCCAACAGAATTTGAGATCTCAACATGTTGCAACACCCGTACACAGTTCTGAGAAGGGAAAAGAAATCTTGACCCCTTATGGATGCATGTCAAAAGTGGTTCCGGGAGGTACACCTTCAAGTTCTAATTCTTCTACTAGTACTTTTGATATCATTGAGTTTTGCAAAACATCTTGCATTCAGATTTCTCCAACTGAGTATTTGAAGGTAAACCCGAGTGAATTAGATAGATTGGTTGAATTTGTTAAAGGGGATGATGCTCATGCCTTAGCGAGTGAAACCCAGATACCCATGAGTATTGATTCACCAGCGCACGCTAATGTCAGTCCTACTCAAGTAACCCCTAAGAGCTCATCAAGGTCTATTCCTTTGCAAGATGATCCCCTTGAGCCCAACTTTGAAAATAAACCAGAACCTTTCTATGTGTCCTTATATATCAATGGGCACAAATTGAGTAATTGCATAATTGACTCGGGGGCATCCGATAACATCATGCCTTCAGCTGTAGAAAAGGATTTAGGTTTAACCATAACAAAGACTTTTGGCAAGTGTTACTCCATGGACTCCGAGCAGGTTCCTTTATTGGGGCAAATTAAAGATGCACAGGTTGCCTTCGTGGCACATCCTGCCAAGAGAATCAAGTTAACTATCCTAGTGGCTGATATTCCTGCTAGCTATGGCATGTTGTTGAGTCGCACTTTTTGTAAAGACATGGGAGGGGAGATTAAAATGGACTGGTCTCAAGCGATAATCTCAGTTGGAAAACAAAGAGTTCTTTTGCACCCTGAAATGAAGGCTAAGTACACGGTTTTTCCCTCTGATGATCCAAAAGCTCAAATTTTGTATCAAGATTGTGGCTTTGGCAATTACATGATAACGACTGACCCTCAAGATGAGAATATGTTATTTGATGCAGGTAGGTTAAATGAATTCTAGCTCATGGAATGGGAGTTGTTCATCTTCAGGATCAGGTGCTGGGGTCATTTTGATATCTCCTCACAGAGAAAGCATCCCTTATGATTTTAAGTTAGAATTCCAAAACACAAATAATACGGCCGATTATGAGGCCTTGCTATTAGGTCTAGCTGAAGTGAAGAAGTTGCAAATCAAAATGTTGAAAGTGAAGGGTGATGCAGAACTTATTGTTAAGCAAGTGAGGGGCTTATTTGCGATCAAAAATGAAAGATTGAGGCATTATAGAAATCGCGTTTGGGATGAGATTGAAGCCTTTGATGCTTTTTCAATCGAAGTCATTCCTAGTGAATTTAATTCGAAGGCAGATTCTTTGGCGGTATCTGCAGCCTTGCTGGTTCCACTCCCGGATTTCACAACTGATACTTATAGGGTTGAACTCGTTTATAGACCTAGTGTGCCAGATAATTCTGAATCCTAGCAGGTGTTCAAAAATGATAAATAGATTCAAAACTTTCTACAATGTGCTGACATTTTTACATCCTTGTTTTATGAAGGGTCGGAGGAAAGTTGTAAAGAGTTTTCTCCCGATACACAAGAGGAAGCACATGATGGGATGTTGCAGTTAAAGGGAAATAAAATTACAAAGGTTTTACTTTCTCTTGAACATCTCTTCGACAGGAAAGATGGGTATGTTAAGCGAAGAGATAAGGAAGCTCTTGTGATCCAAAGCTCTGGGGAGTACGAGCAAATTAACATTGGTACTAATGAGGATCCTAAATTTGTTAATTTGGGTAAATGTTGTTCCGAAGTGGAAAGAAAGAGGTTCATTGATTTACTGGTAGAGTTTAAAGATGTATTTGCGTGGATTTATGATGATTTGAAGAACTTTAGGGATGGTAAGTTTCAGCATCAAATTCCTTTGAAGCCAGGTGTTAATCCATTCCAGCAGAAGTTGAGGAACTTTAATCCCAAGGTAGTGGAAGCGATTTTTCATGAAGTTGACAAAATGTTGAAGACCCAAATTATTTATCCTATACATCATTCTACCTGGGTTGCAAACATAGTTCTTGTTCGGAACAAAAATGGCAAGATTTGAATCTGTGTTGATTTTAGAAACTTAAATCAAGAAAGTTTGAAGGATAATTATCCCCTGCCTGCGATGGATCATATTTCACAAACTGTTTCCGGATCGGAGATGATGTCCATGTTGGACGGTTTCTCTGGGTATAATTAGATAAGTGTCACGGAGCAGGATCAACACAAGATAGCCTTTATAACTCCGTGGGGCACCTTCACTTATAACAGGATGCCTTTTGGGTTGATTAACGCAGGAGCTACTTTTCAAAGAGCGATGGATCTTTCCTTTGGACATTTGAGGGATAAGATTATTGTGGTATATTTAGATGATTGAACTGTAATCTCCAAAAAAAGGAAACATCGTGTGCGGGACTTAAGGAAGGTTCTAATGAGATGCAGAGAGCATGGAGTATCCCTAAATCCTAAAAAGTTTGTCTTTGGCATCACAGAGGGGAAACTTTTGGGACACATTGTCTCATAGGAAGGAGTAAAGGTTGATCCACAGAGAGTAAAGGCAATACAACAGCTTAGCCTTCCCTCAAATAGAAATGGAGTGAGGTCTTTCTTTGGACAGGTGAACTTCTTAAGACATTTTATTCTTGATTTTGCTGAAACTACCAAGTTCATTGTGAATATGATGAGTGAGAAGGTAGCTTTTAAGTGGAATGAAGCTGGCAGAAAAGATTTCGAAGAGATTAAGAAGGCAATTGCACATGCACCAACCCTGTTAAATCCAGACTCTAACAGAGATTTATTATTTATTGCTATGCATCAAACCATACTATGTTCGGGATTTTGGTTCAAAAAGGGGAAGATAACGAGGAAGTGTCGATTTCATTTATGAGTGTTCCCCTGAAGAAGCATGAGTTGAAGTATTCACAGATAGAGAAGCAAGCTTTTGCGGTGGTTAAAGTCGTGAAACAGTTCAGGTATTATATACTTCACTCGCATGTGATTGTTTTTGTTCCCAATTCTGCAGTAAAGGCTGTTTTAACTCAACAAGATGTTGGCGTCAATAATATAGCATCTTGGGTTTCCAAGATACAGGAATTCAATTTAGATATTAAGCCCACTAAACTAGTCAGAGGACAAGGCCTTTGTAGATTGATGGCAGAAAATGAGTCCAAAGAAGACATCAATTTACCTTTAACCTTGTTCGTTGATCATCAAGATTCTCGATTCACTAACGTGGCGTATTAACTTATGTATGGGAATCGTCTAGACCATCTTTCTCCTAGAGAAAAATGGAATTTGAGGTTGAAAGCTGCAAAGTATGTTATCTCAATTAACATATTGTATAAAAAGGGGTTAGATGGCACTTTCCTCCAGTGTGTGGACAAGCCGCACCAA
Source organism: Cryptomeria japonica (assembly GCF_030272615.1). Classification (NCBI taxonomy): domain Eukaryota; kingdom Viridiplantae; phylum Streptophyta; class Pinopsida; order Cupressales; family Cupressaceae; genus Cryptomeria; species Cryptomeria japonica. The sequence continues at coordinate 799,782,630 of NC_081409.1, forward strand.
GAAGCTCTACTGAAAACTTTCCATAATGAAGCCTACGGGGGTCACTTTTCCTCTACGGTTACCGCATACAAAATCCTGAGAAATTGTTATTATTGGCCAGGGATGTTCCGTGATGCATACACTTGGGTGGCAAGATGTGAGAAGTACAAGTTATTTACCGGCAAACCCCAGTAAGGATATCCAAATTTCTCCCATCAGAAACCTAGATGCATCCTTTGAAGGGGTGAAAGATAATGGAGGTGACCTGATTTTGTCAGAATATGAGGGAGAACTATCTAATAATCTGGTGGGAGAGGATGACATGGAATTTCTTGCCATAGGAGGGGTTTTCGATAAGAGAACCCTGGAAATGACTTTGGCTCAAGATGCTAAGGTAAAGATAGGTGAGAGTAAGAAAAGAGGACCTAAATCCAATAGAGTTAGATTGGTGATTGTAGGTAATGTTGCTGGCCAAAGCAAACTCAGACATAGATCGGGAAGGGATGCGGTCTCTTCCCGAAAGAAATGAGGTTCCTTTCATGGAATGTTAGGGGCTGCAATTCCCCTGGCAAGGTTAGACTGATTAAGAGATGCCTTCATCAATTTCACCTAGATCTTGTCTTCCTACAGGAAACCAAAATTAAGTCTGAATATTTTGAAACCTTTTATAGTAGATTTAAAAAATGGAAATGTGTCTTAGTTGAGGCTCGAGGAGCTTCAGGTGGCTTAGCCATCTTATGGAATGAGTCCCTAATGGATGTTGGCACTATTAAACAGGGACACTGGTGGCAATGGGTGTGAATTCACTTGAAGCAACTTCAACTGCAATAGTTCTTAATTAATGTTTATGGCCCAAATAGCCCCTCTTTAAAAAAAATTGTGGTATGATATCTCAGGATGTCTAAGACAGGACATTGTAACTCCTTTTCTAATAGGGGTGACTTCAATGCCTTGATTCAACCATCAGACAAAATGGGTGGTAATGGATGGATGAGGCAGAGTAACTTAGATTTTGACTCTTTCATCACAGAGTCGAGATTAATTGAAATTCCCTTCAAAACTGGGGAATTCACTTGGACAAATAGAAGAAGTGGTTTTTTAAACATAGCAGAAATATTGGACAAATTCTTTGTAGCTGGTGACTGATCCTCTCATCAGTGGACGTGTAATACTGATGTTTTGCCATTCACGGGTTCAGACCATTATCCCATTGGCATCTGAATTCCGGACGAAAGAGCCCTTGATAGATGCCCTTCCAAATTTGAAGTTATGTGGCTAAGGGATAACAATTTAAGATCTTTGGTGGAGACATGGTGGAATCTGCCCCCCAAAAAATTAGGTAATAAGGCTTTTATGTTCTTCAAAAAACTTCAATTTGTAGAAGAACAACTCAAAAAGTGGAATAGAGAGTCTTTCAAAAACATCTTTAATGAGAAACTAAGTCTAGAGGAAGAATTAAAAACTCTTCATGAACAAATTATTCTTCAAGGCATGGATGAATCGACATTCTTGAGAGAGAAACAACTTAATAAGGTGTACTCAGAAGTCCTAGCAAGAGAAGAAACCTTCTGGAGACAGAAATCTCATGAGACATGGCTGAAGGAAGGTGACAGAAATACTAAATTCTTCCACACCTCTACAAAGGCCGGGAGGAGCTATAACAAAATTTTCTCTATGCATAATATGGTGGGGGAGTTGTTAACCGATCAAGATTCCATCAATAGTGAGGCAGTGAACTTATTCTCGAGTTCTTTCAGTGGGGAGGCAAGGGCAGACCAAGAATTGCAATCTATTATGGATATCTTACCCTCCTGTGTGAAGGAGCAGGACAACAAGATGTTACTTAGGGTTGTGTCAATGGAGGAAGTCAAGACTATAGTTTTTGACATGGGAGCTGACAAAGCCCATGGACCGGATGGATTCCCAACTCTTTTCTTTTAACATTTATGGGACATTCTAGCAAATGATCTATGGGCAGTAGTGGAGGAGTCTAGAACAGGTGGTTTCATTCTTAAGGACTTTAACAATAACTTCATAGCACTGATCCCAAAAAAGGAAAACATGTCTACCTTCCATGACTTCAGACCCATTTCTTTGTGCAACACAATCTACAAAGTGATCTCTAAAGTGATAGCCAATAGGCTAAAAGGTATTCTGGAAGAAGTTATTTCCCTAGAACAGAGTGGTTTTGCCGCTGGTAGATCGATTTATGAAGGTATTATCATGGCACATTAGGCTATTCATTCCATGCGTCTTTCTAAAAAGCAGAATATGATGATAAAATTGGATATCAGGAAAGCCTATGATGAGGTTAATAGAGATTTCCTATTAAAAGTTCTTGCGAAATTTGGCTTTGACTCGATTTGGCTAGCCTGGATAGAAAGTTGTATTAAAACTCCTAGATTCTCAATCCTTATCAATGGGAGCCCTCGGGGTTTCTTCTCTTCCAACAAGGGTTTAAGACAGGGGGACCCACTATCCCCTTTTCTTTTCATTATTATGGCAGAAGTGTTGGGGCGCTTGATTTCAAAAGAATGTAGAGCTGGCCGGTGGAAGGGTATAAGGATTGCTGCATGGGTGGATCCTCTGACTCATCTGCAATTCGCTGATGATACCCTTGCTGGAGAGGCTTCAACAAGGGAAGCTCGACCTGTAAAACAGGTGATTGATATATATGAACAAGTGTCAGGACAAAAAGTGAACTGGCTCAAATCTGAGATTTTTTTCTTCTACACTCCACCTCCTAAATAGAGGGAAATTAGCAACATTCTTGGCATGAAGCCAGGAACTCTACCAAGTAAGTTTTTAGGTGTTCCCTTATTTGGAGGTGCTAATAAGTCAGCAATTTAGAAAAAGTTGGTAGAAAGCTGCTTCAACAGATTGGAGGGATGGAAAAGCAAATGGCTGACTTTGGCAGGCAGAATTCTGATGTTAAAAATGGTTGTCTCAGCCATCCCCATCTTTTCAATGACATGCCTAAAAATTCCCTCCAAAATCATCAATGTGATCAAACAGAAAATGAGAAAATTATTTTGGAATGAAGCTAATGAACAAGATAAAATCCCTCTATTCGCTTGGGAAAAATTTTGTAGTTTGAAAGTGAAGGGTGGTGCTAGGCTTAGGAATTGGCAAATTATGAATGAAGCTCTGGGAGCTAAACTCTCTTGGAGCATTTATAATAAACCAAACCAATTATGGGTAAAGGTAATGAGGGCTAAATACCTGGACACAATGGAGAATCACAAAATTTTCACAATCAAAAACCCACCCAGGGGATCTACAATTTGGAACTTCATTGTGAGTAGCAAGAAAGTACTCACTAAACATCTTTCATGGCATGTTGGTAACGGAAAGTCTGCTAAATTCTAGGATCATTCTTGGGTGGCGTACCCAGTCATAAAACACATGGCAGATATTTCTGAAGCAAAATATCTTTTATGCAAGATTAGGGGTGACAAGGTCAATGACTATTTGGTATGCAAACAAAGCCACCTGAGAGAGGTTTGGTGCAGGAAAGACCTATCAGAAGTAGGGCTACCAGTTCAACAACAAAGGTTGTTAAAACAAGTTTTGGATTAGAGAAATATTTACCTCACAAAAGGTCAAGACAAAGTAATTTGGTGTGGTTCAAAATATGGGAACTACTCAGTTAAATTAAGGTATAGGCTTCTGGAAGGCTTGGTAGGGGATTGTAAGACAGCTAATGACTTAATATGGCATAAACATTGTCTACCCAAAGCAGTGGTGTTTGCATGGCTAGCCCTAAAAGGGAGAATTCTAACTGGTGAGAGGAGAAAAAGGCTTGGATTGGCAAGACTGACCAAGTGCTTTATGTGTGGGGAAGTTGAAGATGATCTTGACCACCTCTTGCTACAATGCAAGACAGCGCAAAAATGTTGGGACTGGGTAAAAGGTAAATTACAATGGCAAAGCCGATTGCCAAATACACTCAAAGATGTGTTTGATAGTTGGCCAAGGCAAAACAAGAAATCAATTTTCTCAAGCATATGGAACATATGCCAATCACTTGTAATATGGGAAATATGGAAGGAAAGAAATCATAGGATTTTCCAAGACAAGGCTGGGGATGGTAGAAGGCTATGTAGCAGAATTGATCAAGCAATAGAGGAAACTTTAGGGGTTGCAGCTTCTCAGATGGATTCAATGAAAAACCTTTTTACCATAGAGGACATGAAAATACAAAAAGCATGGCCTAACATCAAAATAAGGCATGGGGCCTAGCGCTCTAAGCAGATGAGTAAAAAATGTAACTCACCCACAATATGGACTCCACCTCAACCGGGGTAGATCAAAGCCAATTTTGATGGGTCAACTCAGCGAGGAGGGGGTCTATCAGGGGTGGGAGTGGTTTTTCGCGATCATAGTGGCAACATTATAAAATTGGGTGCACAACATATCAAATAGGGCACCAACAATGAGGCAGAATTTTATTCAGTGTGGCTGGCAATTAGATGTTCTAGGAATTTGGGGATTAAAAAAATACATCTAGAAGGGGACTCATTGTTAATCCAGGCCATAAAAAATGGCCAAATCAAAGCATGGCACCTACAAAACTTCATCTCACTAATTTTAGAGGATTTGAAACTTTTTGAAGAAGTCATGATTACCCACATCAAATGAGAGGGCAACACAGATGCAGATAAATTGTCTAAATGGGCACTGTCCTTTAATCAGATTGAGGATTATGTTTTTGAAGTCTTTGACGGCAAGTTGGACTTAGCATAAGATGGGCTAAAACTTGAACTCTAAATGATGACATGACAGGGTCATGTCAAGCACTCAGACAACATATGATTATTTCTTTCTACCAAAGTACATATATGATGTGTGTGAATCACAACTTGGGTGGTCATTAACTCTTGCTTTGTAATGATTAGTAGATCAAGCGTGTTACTCTCCGGCTCTTTTGTTTGTGCACGTGAAGGATAGAAATGAAGGCAGTGATGTGAAACGTTACATGTGCTTCCTTACACCAAGCTTCAATCTATAATGTTTCCATCTATGCAGACGGGTTATGACTTGATACCCACAGCGTCAAGTATTAATTATCAAAGGTCGTGGCAGCAACGTGATTAACTACTCGCATGAGTCGGCTTCCTTTTTAAAGAAGCCAAACTTATTGTGTTTTATCTTTCTTCTACTAGCTAGTGTATGTGCTCTTTTTTGTGTAGGTTTTCTTGGTGATGGGATGGAGGCTAAATTCACCTTCCAAACAAAGAAGCAGCAAAAAGCTCTTTACGGACCGGTTAAAAATCAAAGATTGAGACTACTACTCAAATGCCCTTCAGAGGAATTTATAAAAGCGGTGCAGGGGACGCTGGGCTTTTTCTTCCAGTAAGCCACACACCAATGGAAATGAAATGTAGATATAGTCGTCATGATTTTGGCATGGGGCCTGAAATTGGGGATTGTCAAGGAGGATCTCCGCTAGGTCATGAACTCTCTTTTTGAACAGGAACTAATATATGGGATGGATTGTGTTCTTGAATGGGCGCACTCAAGATATGGATTTAATTTCAATGAGTGCTTCAAGAGTCAAATCGTAGTGGAAGCTTTAGGGTTCGTGTCGTTTGTCTGTTGGTTGAATATGGTGAACCAAAGACTTTATCTAAGTCATATAAGGGTGGAGTGGAACTCTTTAATGGATGCAATTAGAATTTACTAGAATGCGCAGGAGAGGCGAAGGCCATGGTTTTTTAGTGTCATCCCGAGGAAATGATGAAGTGCAAGACGTCAACCACCCCAGTGAACCGATTTTAACCCACCTGCAAGTTTTGTGTCTACGAAGTGAACCGGTTTTTGCAGTATCCATTTTTTTATGAAGGGAACTGGTCTTAACCCACCTACAAGTTTTTGTGTCTACAAAGTGAACCAGTTTTTGCAATTTCCAATTTTTTATGAAGGGAACGGTTTTTGCCAGTCTGAACTCAATATGAAGTGAACCCGTTTTTTGTTGTGTCTAGTTTACGATGAAATGAACCGATTTATGCCAGTTTTTGTAGCTTTGGATGGGGACACATGGTTTTTTTTGTATGACCCAAGCCCGCATAGCGGTTTAAATTTCAGCCCTGTTTGCAGTATTGTTGTAATGTATAGGGATAGGCTGATAAATTTATAGGTTACATGTTATACTCTACGCATATGATAGGCCCCTCTTGGATTGTAATCGAATACTTTCAAATATTAATCAATAAAAAATCATTATTACCAACCAAAAAAAAAAAACATTCTTATTCAAGATTCTTTAAAATACTATACCTTATATTATATTTTTAACACTTCATTGATCTTTGGTAAAATCTCTTTTAGAATTGTTCCCTTTTTATTTTTAGTTGATTTTATTCTCATACAATTTTTCCTTTTCTTCTTTGGATTATCTCATAATAACACATCTAATTTTGATTTGGTTTCTTTATTTTTATTATTCTTCTCAAATTCATCTGTCAAAATTTATTGAAAATATATAGATATTTAAACTATAAAAAATATCTAACTAAAAATCTAAAATAATTTAAATCATAGATTGAAGATTTGGCGAGTCCTCGCAAAAACTCGTGGGACTCGTCGTGTTGACTTGTCACAGACTCACGAGTCGATTCCTAGATAATCTCGGCTAGGACTCGTTGAGTCTTAGGATGTGACTCGCATGAGTCCTAACTCGAACTCGCAAGTCTCAACTCAAGACTCTTGCGTCGAGTTGGGAATGTCCAACAAGGTTAAAAAAACATGTTTTTTAATTTTTTCTACTTCTTGCATTTTGTTGTCTAAAACAGGTCCATATAGTAAAATAGGATTGGAAGAAGTGGAGAAGACGAGCATACGAAGTCAAAATAGATATAAGTGATTTTTTATTCTCTTCTTTTTGTTTTCTTCAATTGAAAATCAAAAGAGTCTTGAAAAATAAGGGGAAATGTTGGCAAAAAAAAATTATTTCCCTTCATTACCTATTTCCTAGTATTTTTAGCTTGTTTTTTAATTCTATTTTTTTCAAATGATTGATTCCCATTTTTTTAATGACTTTTTTGAATTTTCATGTTAAAACAGCAATGCCAACTTCAAAGTTAAGGCCATCTAGAAAAGACCCATCATGGAAGTATGGGTTACCAAACAATAAAAAGGGTGAGGTCACTTATACTGAATGCAGTAAATGGATGATAGGAAAAATTAATAGATTAAAATAGCACATTGCCAAAATACCTAAACAAAATATGGACAAATGTGGTGCATCGACTCTAGAGATGGCTAGGGAGATGAAGGCCCTTCTTGCTAAATTTGAGTTGAGAAAAGAAGAAAAGCAAAAGACAAAGGAAGCACTAGTGGTAGTGATGAGTTAGAAGGTATCTAGTTTTATGCCATTGGATCCCCTTGGTGGCCCAAGTCCAAGCATCTGTCAAACACATTCATCTTTTAGTGAGGGTCTTAAGGGTTCCTTTTTATTGCTAGCCAGATTCCTTCATCAACACCAAATTGCTTTATTCCACGCAATGTTCCAGGAGCACAACCTTCACTTGAAGGTATTGGTTGGAATAAAGAAACACATCATGAAGATAGGATGGCAACAACAAATTTTTGGTACTATAATAATTTACCTTTCAATGTGGCAAATGATCCATATTGGGAAGGTTTGTTGAATGCATTAGCAGCTGCAAGTAAGGGATTTAAGACCCCAACAACTAGAGATTTGAATGGGCCATTACTAGAGGAAAACATTAAAAAAAAACAGCTTGTGGTTGATAAAAAAAAAATTGGCAAAGCATCTTATCAAATGGATGGACAGACAGACAGAATAGGACTCTCCTAAACTTTTTTTGTGGCTTCTAATGATGCATTTGTGTTCCCGAAGTCTATAGATGTCTCTCATAAAATCAAAATGTTGAGACTTTGTGCAATTTATTAGACAATGTGATCTAGGAGGTTGGTGTGAGAATGTTGTCCAAATTATCACGAACAATGCAACTGCATATGTAGTTGCAAGTAGACTGCTTATGGAGAGGCATCCTACAATTTCATGGACTCCTTGTGTTACGAATTGCTTGGACTTGTTGTTAGAGGACATTGAGATGATTGGATGAGTGAAAAGTGTGATTGACGATGTTAAAAATGTTACCAAAATGATCTACAACCATACTTGGGTCCTTTCTTTGATGAGAAAACACACAAATGGCAAGGACCTTGTGCAACTAGGAGTGACACGATTTGCTAGCTACTTCCTCACATTGCAATGTATTCTTGGTGTCATTCCTCATCTTAAGCTAATGCTTCATTGGAGTCTCCATTTTCCAAAAAAGGTGAAGGGGAGAAGATTGTATGTATAGTTTTTTATGACACACTCAACAAAAGTGGAGAGGAGTTAATTAGGGTTAGTAACAAACACAGACATTAAATTTATACAATATAATCTATTTGCTATTTTTTTTATTTTTGAGAAGTTAAATTGGTAATAATTTAAAATTTGTTTTCATTTTTTTAGGTGACAGAACCTTTAGTTAGGGTTCTTCATATGGTGGATGGAGAGGGCATGCCAATGGGTTTCATAGATGAGGCCATGGGTAGGGTCAAAGAGGCAATTTCACATTGCTTTGGCAAAAACAAGAGAAAATATAAAATCATTTGACACATCATTGATCATAGATGGATAAACCAACTCCACCAACTGATACATGCATTGGCCTACTTCTTAAACCCAAATTTTTACTTCTCTGATATATTTAAGGCTGATGAGAAGGTCATGGCAGGTGTTATTGCATGCTTTGATAAGATGGAGTCTGATCATGAATTCAGAGACAAGGTTCTTGATGAGTTGGAGGTGATATTTGCTATATCTTATTTATGAATTTGGCAATGTTGGCTATCTAGAAACATGCATTTTACATAAATAATAATTAATTTGAATTTTTATCTATTCGAGGTCTACAAGGGTGTGGAGGGGACTCTTTTCTTCATCTCAAACAATTGATATGAGAGAAAAACAACTAGGTAAAAAAATTAGTTCAATACTACAAGAAAAAAATAAAAACTTGATTCTCTTTTTTATTACTTAATTATTATATTTCTAAATGATTTTTTTGTAGATTTATGGTGGGATAATTATGGTGCTAGTAAGCCTAATCTTCAATACATAGCCATTCATATCTTGTCCTAGGCACGTAGTGCTTCTGGGTGTGAATGCAATTGGATTTTATTTGATAACATTCACTCAAAGAAGAGAAATAGGTTGACCCAACAACACCTCAATGATCTTGTCTCCATCTTTGTTTGGTACAACCTTCGCTTTCGAACTAGAAAGGTGGAGGGAATTTCACGAGTCCATCAACTTGGATGATATTGATCCAAATGGTGAGTGAACTATCAATGTACAAAATGATGATGATGTCCTCCTTAAAAAAGAAGATCTTGCAAAAATTGGTGTGAGGAGCAACAAAAGAAGTACAAGCAGCAAAATTGGATGCAATGAGGGAGTACAAAGACACTTTCGAAGAAACAAGTCATCATCATTTAGATATCATAGCACCTTTTGGCCTAAAAACTTGAGTTACATTAAGAAACGAAAAACAAAGATGTAGATTTTATTTAGTTGTATTTCTCATTTGGGCATATCATTATATGTAAACATTTATAAACTTGTGATGTTGTCATATATTTGAAAGTTTGAAACTATGAGTATGAATTATTAAATTTCAAATAGTGTTTGAATATTATATGACAATATAATGTTTGAATTATGACAAATTGATAATCAAAATAGGCTCTTATGTTCTCTAAATTCATTCTGTATATGGTGAAAATGGATAACAATAATAACAATATTGAAAGGCTAAATAGATTCAACCACAAAAACCCTACCCTAACAACAACAAAGATCCACCATAACATATGAAGATTACCTAAGACAATGCAAATCAAATGAAATCACAAAGATTATACCATCACATGTCCAATAGGGTTTTGATCTCCATTCTTCCTATCTCCATTGATCTTGCTTGATATATTTGCTCTCTGATTTTATATGCACAAGAGCTCAACAAAGAACGGAATGTAGTTGCAAGTAGGATCGTAGTGTAGTTGATCGCATAAATTGATTCATTAGGTCATTAGGGTTTGATAATGAAGGAAGTATCTCCTTATATAGAAGACACAATATGAAATGGAGAGATAAGACTGAGAGGTGTAAAAGGAGGTCGGCTAAGATTAGAGGGTAGGTAAAAGAAATAATAAAATAATGAAAGGGGTAGGTAGTGTATGAATTAAGAGATGAATGACATGTGTCATAGGTAGAAAAGGTTAATGAATTAATTAAATAAATAAAGATTTATTTAATTAATAGAAGAAGTGGGATAATTAAATAAATAAAATGTTTATTTAATTTAGGAAAAGGATAATTTAAATAAATAAATGTATTTATTTAAATGAGAAATAAGGCTAGAAGGGGATAAATGAATTAATTAAATAAATAAGGATTTATTTAATTAATAGAAGAATTAAGCTTAGATAATTAAATAAATAAAATATTTATTTAATTAGACTGGAAAATTTTAGGTGTCTACATTTTGCCCCTCTTTGAGACAATGCGGCTTGTCGCGTTGTTTCAAAGAAGATAAGATGAACTGATACGAAGTTGCCCCAAGATGGGAATGATATGCCCCCTCGAGAGATTGGATGAAAATGTTTGAAAAGATTGCAGACAATCTCTCGATAAGAAAGACAGGATAGAATGGACTGACCGGATAAAATGACAAAGTCACGGGATAATGGAGACTGACTCGGAAGACGAGGTCTAGGGGTAGTCTATAAGATAGACCACGGGGGAAAATACATCCTCATTGTCATCTACACATCCACGAGAGCAGATTGCAGAGCAAAAATAGAGCAGCAGCAGTCAGCAGCGATGGCTTTCATTCATAGATTCGACCGCGTTCGCCGATTTCAGAGGCCAGCAGAGGCAGGAGAGCCAGTAAGTACCGCCAGACCTCCTCGTACTTTGACACATTTAATTTTGTCACTAATGCATGCTAAATAGAGCAATAAATGCGCTTAGACTAGGGTCCAAAAAAAGTGTCAAAAACGTCCAGGCGCGTCTGTGTTTGTGCCAGGCGCATCTGCGTGTGAACCCGCATCTATATCAAATGTGGCCATGTTTGTGCGTTTTAGTCGCGTTTGTGCCAAGAAGGCACGTCTGTGTTGCCCAAGTGCGTCTGTGCAGAGCATAAGCACGTCTGTGTTGGGCAGGCGCGTCTATATTTTTCAGGCGCGTCCATGCAGTCTTCAAGCGCGTTTATGTCATGTAAGCGCATTTGCGTTTAAAAAGTGTGAATTTGCGTCTTCTAAGTCAAATCGGCAATTATGTGATGAACATACGCTGTCGATTGGATAAGCTGCTAAGAGGATACACTCAAGCAGGTCCTCTAGGAAGACTAGGATAGATCAAGGCACTTTGTGATGAACAATGAGTACCAAGATTGAGTACTTTGTGATGAACAACGAGTACTAAAATATGAGCAACACTTTGTGATGAACAGGAAGTGCAAATGTGAGTAACACTTTGTGATGAACAGGGAGTGCCACACACGTAGTACTTTGTGATGAACAGGGAGTACTACTAGGATAGAAGCAACACTTTGTGATGAACAATGAGTGTCACTAGGATAGATAGCCAGATGCATTTAGATAAAAAGTAGCATTTTGGGATGAACAGTGAATGCCACTATGACTGACATGAGTGATTTGCTTGACTACAGGAGTATTTGCTGATGCTGGAGTCACGATAGAGATTCCCATCTACGCAGAGGTTGCGACCTGAGCTGTCCTTCGAGGATCGAGCGGCCATCGAGGAGATGGGATTGAGACATGTTATGTATGTGCCTGAGTTTCGGGCGAATATGGGACTGTTGACTGCATTAGCTAAGAGATGGCACTCTGAGACCTGTACGTTTCATTTGCTAATGGGTGAGATGACGGTCACCCTGGAGGATGTATACCGGATATTGAGGATACCGATTGATGGGGAGCTGATCCCATACGATCGAGGCGGAGATAGGGAGGCCCTGAGATGAGTATTCCAGGACCCAGAACTGGAGATGAGGGTAGGACACGTGGCTTGGGACACCATGACTGCTACAGGATTAGCGCTGCCAGCAGTGATAGGAGGAGCAATCAGTGGGTTCCTGTGTCCAGACAGGGCAACACGAGGATTGGCTGTGGGCTGGGGAGGAGCACTGGAGACTCTGGTGACGTAGCACACCAGATATGCTTGGGGACCGTGTGTGCTGGCACACTTGTATTATGAGTTGCATCAGTTCGTCTACCATGGATCAGTGGGGTTGGGCTGCGGAGTGACATTGCTGCAGGTATGGGCTTATGAGCATCTGCCGGTGACGAGGCCGATACACTTCCGAGGCAGGGGACATGGACGTAGCTTTGTGCATCTGTATGACATGATCACATCACAGCCACGGATTGGCAGGCTAGAGCATTGGCGGCAAGTGATTGATGATATAGATGAGGTCATATGGAGACCCTACCTGGGCTGCAAGCAGTGGGAGAATGATGCAGTTGAGCTACCCTACACCTTCCGGAGCAGGTATCTGATTGGGCGGATGCCCTATGTGCTAGAGAGGCAGCTGGTGGATAGGGGTTGGCCGACAGTTTGGCAGGATCCAGAGGATGCCACGAGGCTCAGGCATGTATGCGCGGACGGTCAGGGATCAGGCATAGTTTGGGCTCTTACTGTCATATGATCAGGCAGTGACACAGCTGGTTGAGATGATGCCTCTACCCTGGGACATGTGGCCAGAGATTGAGGACGCTGGCATGGATGCCGAGTATACAGCCTACTGGGCAGAGCATCCCTTCCCACGGTTGACAGATCCAGGACAGTCATTGGATGGAGCTGGGGGTGGAGAGGATGATGCTGACGGGGGAGGGGAGCAGTTGGAGAGAGGAGGGTGGCAGCTCGGAGGGAGGGTGGTGAGGAGAGACAGGCTCAGGTGGTGAGGGGGTCACGGTGGATTTCCGCTATAGGTGCTAGCAGCACAGGGTCCCAGACAGGTACAGGCACAGGGGCAGGGATAGATACAGGGATAGGGATAGGTACCAGTATAGGTACAGGCACAGGGGGAGGCACCCATACAGGGGGAGCCATAAGGAGAGGCAGAGGGGGTTGACCCGGTGGAGGCTGAGCTACTAGAGCTGAGGGAGATCTGTCAGGGCCAAACAGATGAGATCCAGGAGCTGGAGAGGGAGAGGGATCGGCTCAGGAGGAGGCTCAGAGATACGGAGTGGGAGCAGGATCAGGCCATTCAATGCTACACAGAGGCTGAGACAGCGCTGAGGGCTGGGAGGCAGGCGGCAGAGGACACAAGGGCTGGATATGCCTACATCCTACGGGCAGGGGAGGAGATCGGTTACTGGCAAGATCTCTACTATGGTGCAGTGCCAGCAGATCAGCGGGCGAGGAGCTTCCATAGACCATCGCGTACAGCAACAGCTATGGGAGGGAGCCGGAGGAGACAGGCATCAAGTGGGGGGGTTATGGGTCCTCCACCATCACCAGATAGAGGGGACAGGCGGGATGATCCTGGGGCGAGTCCTTCGGGGGCTCAGATTCCGTCGAGGCCAGGCGGCTCCGAGGGAGGGAGTTCTTCATAGCCGTAGAGGGCTCCCTATGTATCAGTATTGTACCATTTTTGTATTATGATGTAGACACCTGCGGGTGATTTTGTAGCCATATGATTTTGACATCATTGTATCATGACACTTTTATGATGATTATATATATGAGATGATGCATCGTTGCAGTAGCTATATGCATGTGTACCTATGTGATAAGATGTTCTTATGTGATGTTTGTTTTTATGCTATGGATGCAAATATTTGTATGATGTAATGCAGTATTTTTGTTATTTTATATTTTATATGTGTATGCATGATGCAAATGTGAATGTATGCAAATGAATATGATAATGCAAATGTAAATTGTGCTAACAGGTGTTGTGTGCAGGATGTGATGCAGCTGTGATATCTATATGTATGTATGAAATGCTTAATATGTGGTAATGCAGGTGCAACTACATGAAATGCAAATGTTTTTTTGGTGTGTCATTATACTCAGTCATGTGATAGTAGGCTACGCAGACTCGAGAAGGATGATGGAAGCCAATCAAGAAAGGGGGATGGAAGACAGAAGATATGAAAGTGAAAGAGCTTCTTGTGCGTTATCATCATTGAGCTTTATTATGGCAAAATAGGTTATGACAATCGAGGCATATGTTCGACCCAGAAAGTCATTGTACCTGTTTGCATGGAGATAAGACAGTCACAAACAAGGAATGCCCCAATTCACACTAGACTCACAGTGTCCTCATATCCTTGGACAAGTCATAGCATTACTAAGAGACAATCCACAGACAACAAATACAAATAGGTGACGATACCCCATCCTCACCTTTCTAGTCAAAGACATCCTGGAGATAGAATCTCTAGTCAAAGACATCCCGGAAAAGCTAAAAGACATGTCACCAAAAGATAAAATCAAAAAAAAAACCAAGACTTGACACCAACATCCACTGTAGTCCTCAAGTTTAGTGTCTCTTGTCACTTGTATAAGTCTTATTTGATTGTGGTCACAATGTTTACTTTCAAAGAAAGGATAGATAGCACTGATCCATATGTTGTCTGAGTCTGTTGAAAGATTTGATTTGTTGAAGCCCATTGTTGCTGCTGTGTCTTATCTGAAACTGACTGAATCCATGAAACTGATACTTTATTGCGGAGAAGATGAAACTTTATTGCGGAGCTATGGTGCAAATGTTGCTTTATTGCAGATTGTGCGTGGATAGACTGAAGGAAGCTAGAAGAAACTGTACTCCTCGAAACATGTGATGTTCTCAGTTCTAGACCCATCACTAGACATAGGATTTTGCCTTAGCCACAGATAGGAGCTGATTTATTATGGATGGAAAGGGATGAAAAGGGGAGGTTTATTATGAATGGCGAACTAATCTTGGGTAGATCAATAACAAGCCATGATGGGAATGGATAAGTTTATTATGGATGGATAGGATGTGAGTGTGTGCAAAGTGAAGTGATGAAAGAGAATCCTGAAGGAGGGAGGAGCAACGTCTCTACGCACGGCGCTGCTGACCCAGTTTTCACCATGGTACTTGCCCAGGGCGCCACTGAAGTGGTTTTCACCATTGGACGAAATTATTTCTCTTTACTTTTTTTGATTTTTCAATGTTTTTTTGTGTCACAAGGCGCCTGTTTGCCAGGTTTTCACCAAGTAACGATTTTTTTGTTTTATAATTTTTTTGTATTTTTGAAATTTTTTTTTTTTTTTGTATTTTTGAATTAGGATACTCTGAAGAGCTATGTGTAGAACCTACGGAGGTGCATGTTGTTGATAGGATCCTCCAAAGGTTCACCTTCTGTAGTTGAGAGTTGATATGCACCAGATCCATATGCTACTGTAATAATGTAGGGACCAAGCCAGTTTGGTTCGAACTTGCCCTTCTTCTCTCTGTCTTGTTGATTTTTGGGATTTTCTTTGAGAACCAAGTCCCCTAACTCAAATGTGCGAGGCTTGACCTTGTGATTGTAGCTGCGACTCATTCGTTGTTGGTAAGCTTTGAGATGACTAAAAACAGTTTGTCTTCGTTCATCCAATAGTTCCAGCTCCTGTAAGCGAGAGACCCTGTAGTCTTCATCACTGATGATGTTTTGCAAAGAAACCCGTAAAGAGGGTAGCTCGACCTCAATAGGCAAGATGGCTTTAGAACCATAAACAAGTGAATAGTTTGTAGCTCATGTAGGTGTGCGGACACTTGTGCGGTAGGCCCAAAGTGCAGGATTAAGTTGGATATGCCAATTACGACTAGCATCATTGACTATCTTCTTAAGGATTTTAAGGATTGTTTTATTAGACGCCTCAGCTTGGCCATTACATTGGGGGTAATATGGTGTGGAGAAACGATGGGAGATATGGAAACGGTCACAGAGTTCACGAACATCCTGATTTTTGAAGGGACGCCCGTTATCAGTGATAATGGAAACAGGAATACCATATCGGCAAATGATATAGTTAAGGATGAATGTAGCAATTTGTTTTCCAGTAACTTGTGTGAGAGGCACGGCTTCAATCCATTTTGTAAAATACTTTGTGGCAGTGATAATGAATTTATGACCATTGGAAGAAGGAGGGTGAATCTTGCCTATGAGATCGAGTCCCCACTGACAAAAGGGCCAAGGAGACGCAAGTGGTTGAAGTTCTTGTGCTGGCGCATGTATGAGGTCTCCATGAATTTGACATTGCTTACATTTCTTGACAAACTAATATGAGTCTTTCTCCATGTTGGGCCAATAATATCCAGTCCTGATGAGTTTCTTGGCCAAGGTAGGACCACTAGCATGTGGACCACATATCCCTTCATGCACTTCCCGTAACGCAATCTGAGCTTCGTCACTTTCTAAACATCTAAGAAGAGTGCCATCTGTAATACCCTAAAAATGGTCATCTAAACCATAGGCCCCTAATCTCGACAATGTCACCAAGGTCCTAACCAAAGGCAATTAAAATAAATCTTGAGCACACAATTAATTCTAAAATCATCCAATGTCACATGGCAAAATCAATCATCAATATTAATTAAATATTTATTTAATTAATTAAATCATTTTAAACAATTATCTTATTTATTTTAATTAAATATCCTAGCATATTTAATTAAATAAATCAATTTGCCATAAATCTTCAAAAAAGGAAATACATCAAGAAAGAGGAATTAATTTAATTAAATAAATCAAATTGCCATAAATCTTCAAAAAAAGGAAACAAATCAAGAAAGAGGAATTAATTCAATTAAATAAATCAATTGAGCACAAATCTTCAAAAATGGAAATAAATCAAAAAAGGAATTAATTGACAAAAAAGAATTAAAATTTGAGAAAAGAAATCAATTGTTGATAATCTTGAAAAAAACAAATTAAAAATTGATAGATAATCTCAAAGAAAAGAATTAAAACAATTAAATATTAAAATTGAATGAAATAGAGAATAAATCAGTTTTTTTCCTGATTTTAATCTTAATTTTAGTTCAATTTCCTTTAAATCATTTTTTTCTTGATTTAATCTTATTTTTAGTTCAATTTCCTTTAAAACTGAAAAAAGCATCCAATCACATCAATTCACCTGGATTGTGCTTCCTTTTGGAAAATCTTGACCGCTCATCATCATTTGATCTCAACCGTTGGTTTCTTTCTGAATTTTCTATAAATTCAGGCTCATCTCTCATTCAAAAGGAGGCTGGAGAATATATTGTTATTATACTGTTTTTTCTCTAGGATTTCATTGAATATTGCATATTAATTATTTCATATTAATTAAATCATTTAGTTTAATATTGCAAAAATATTGTTAGATTAATATTGCATCCATCTAGCATTCATCATGTTCATATAGATAAAATCCTTCGTCTTGATGTCGTCTAGTCACTGGTATTGCTTATAATCTCAGAGCAATCTTATACTCGCATCTTTTAGAAGGCAATGGGTCGATTTGTTATGGTTTATTTATTCATTGATTAACCATGCATGTAATGACTTAATTGAAGTGTTGTGTCTTGCAGATACAGATTCTCATACCACTTTTCACGCACACATTTCTGGTGCCCACCGTGGGGCTCAAACCCACAACTACAACATTTATAATGTTTCTTGAACAAATTTAATGTTTGATTTTTATAACTAATAAACATGTGTTAAATTTGCAAATAAAAAATCTTTCTTTTTTATTGTTCTTCTATGACAGTAAACAATGGTCTCGGTTTGGAGAGTATAAATTTTTATTGAACCATTGGATCTTAACTACTTTGTGATATGTTTTGTAAAATCAAGTTTTCTACAGGATCACCGAAGGGATTTTCCTAAATATTTTGGATTTGAAAGTTATTATTGACAGAGTGGAGGACTATTATTTTACTCATTCTTCTATGATAGTCAAAAGCGGTCTCGGTTGGAAGAGAACAATTTTTTATTGAACCGTTGGATCTCAACAAATGTTTTATATGTTGTTGAAAATGAAGTTTTCTATAGGTTCACCGAATGGATTTGACAACATATTTTATGTTTGAAAGTTATGATTGATAGAGTGTAGGACTGTCATTTTACCTATTCTTCTATAGCAATCAAAAATGGTCTCGGTTCGGAGGGCATAACTTTTTATTGAACTGTTGGATCTCACCCAAATTTTAATATGTTTTGTAAACCCAAGTTTTCCATATTTCCACCGAAGCGATTTTCCAATTTATTTCTGGTTCAAAAGTTATAAGCAACAGAGTGCAGTACTATCAAAAATTGTCATAACTAGGATAGTCATAAAATGGAAATTCTTGTTAGATTAGTTTAAAGTTTACATGATAGAATTTTCTTTTGATGATTTTTTTATGTTATCTTGGAAACTAATTTTGAGATTTTAATGTTTTCAGGACGCTTGTCAAAGAATATATCAATCAAACATACGCATGCCAAAGAATCAAGAAGAAAATGACTACTGATATATTGGTTTTGCAGGTTGCCTAAGGAGAATCGACTAAACATTGTGTATTCATTTAGTATTTTCTTAGGAACTTAA
This sequence comes from Cryptomeria japonica, assembly GCF_030272615.1. Lineage (NCBI taxonomy): Eukaryota > Viridiplantae > Streptophyta > Pinopsida > Cupressales > Cupressaceae > Cryptomeria > Cryptomeria japonica. Next base: position 799,801,252 of record NC_081409.1, read on the forward strand.
ATTTCTATCTGGTTAAAGAACAAATCTGTCTTTCATGTTTTCAAAAAAATCTAAGAGGTAGGAGAGTATGCTCTTGTCTTTTATAGACAATCAGAAATCTAGACCCTCGAAGTTTTTTTCTAAGTTTTGAGATTTGTGTACCTTTAGCGGGCCTGTCACAGTGGGAAAAAGTAATCACCCTATGAGAACGACCCAAGTGAGTACAGCTGGACCTGAGCATTCCAACTCACTATAATAAATAGGCCTCTGGTGATTAAAGTCTCAGAGGATGGGATTATTTGAGTTTTCTCTTTGAGATCTCTCATATCGAGCATTTTGTAGGGCCTCGCGGTCTCAATCACGTTTACGTGACTACATCTTGTTTCGGTACCTTGTTGGGCTATAGGCCTCAATCATGCTTGCGTGACTTCAAGGGGTAATTTCAAATGGAAGTCCTGACTAAGAACCATAAGATAGAAACTACCTGATTCACCTCCGAAAGGTTGATAATCTTTGTGCAAGAGAGATAGTAACTCTCCCAAGACACTTCCCATATCGTGCCCCCATTAGCGTTTGGAGTCGGCTAATACGGCATTGAGAATCCATTGCGTGAGACTCAGCGGTCGTATTCTGATTAGCTATTGGGTATGTACCTAAGTCAGCAAGCAAATGTTTTCTTCTCTAAGACAACTTCCATAGGGTTAGCGTGCTGTGATTGAATTATTATATATCTTGTGTGTTTTCTATGTTTTCATCCCTAAAATTAAAACTGGAATACCAAAACTGAAGAAAACAACAAACAAAGTCAATGATAAACTCTGTCTGTGTCCAAACTGGTCTCTGTTAGTCATTGAAACATCAATCCTTATCAAAAACTAGTAGTCGTCAGTCATTGAAACTCTGTCTGTCAGAATCTCGTCTCTGTCCAATCCTCTGTCATATGAATTCTTGATCTTGTCAGTCAAAATAGTCAAAGTTTCCTAGATCAGTCTACAACAAGCCTAAAACTGGTTATCATCCTCTTGAGCATAAACAACCTTGATAGTGTACCTCTACCGTTGCGTTGCACGATTTTGTCGATCATCTTTAAGCTAGTTCAAATGAACATTTTATCAAACCTAAATCAACTTAGATAACGTCTTACATAGGATAGATCGTTCCTGAAACCAGACCAGATCTTAAGTTACTTCTCTTAATTACTACGTTAAATGAACTACTAGCTACAATTTGATCTTGACTTCTGCAACACATCTCACTCTCGGTCCTGTCGGTTGGAAATGCCTGTTCAAACCAGAAGTTCTCGCAATAAAAAGGACAAAGAAAAAGAAACCCCCTTTCTGACCAAAGACAATCCATTCTTCAAAGAAAACCCCTTTTACAATAAACTATCCTCGTCACAGATACCGTCTTCATCACAGATACCAGTTTATGATATACCAATCTTCAATCAGCCCCTATCTCCCACCATGTCTGGGGAAAGACAAGAAAGAGAAGCTAATAAACAAAACACTCACGACGACTTCAGCAATCATGCCACTGACAGTGATTGATCAACTGAGTCTGAGCTTCCTGAACCTCCTGAAGATGAAGTACATAGATGTCAGAATGATAAAAAATTCCGAAAAATGATGAAGGTCATCATGGCTAGGGAAAAAGAAGACTATTTCCTAGAATTAGCAAAACAAGGTGCCAAACTCCCTACTAGTTATAATGTGGAGGGCCTCGTTGCTAAAGAGGAAGAGACACCATGGGGAAAAATGAGCAAACAAATGCAAGCATTACAAACTGCAGTCACAAGAATAGAAAACAAAGATAAAACGCCAAAACAATATTCTTTGGACACAATATGCCCATTCCCATTTGACAAAAACCTTTACATGTCTCCATTTCCTTCACGAGTTGAGATACCAAAATTTGACAAGTATGATGGTACCTCAGATCCTCAAGACCATGTCAGAGAGTTCTGTGCCGCTTGTATGGAGTTCATGCATGATCAAACGTACCTCATGCGCCTTTTCCCAAGGAGTTTAGGAGGTCAAGCAATGGAATGGTTCGCAAGTCTATCCAAAGGGATAAAAATGTTTGAAGAACTAATCCAACTATTTTTACAACAATACTCATACAACATTCGTCATCCAGTCACTATGATAGAGCTTTGCAATACCAGACAAAAGACAGGAGAACCCTTTCTCACTTTCCTCCAACGATGGAGAAAGATGTTCTCTAGATATTCACGGACTATCCCAGATCTTGAGAAAATGGACATCTTCGTCAACAACTTAGTCCCTGAATTGAAATACAGTGTCCAGATGCAAGTGCACCCTTCATTCAACAAAATGGTAGATAACGCCCTCAGAATGGAAGATGTACTTATAAAAAAGGGAGATATATCACTTTGGAAAGAAACATTGCAAGGTTCTAGCTCTAAAGAAAAGAGTAAATAATGGAAATATAGCAAAGACAACAACAAGAACGTTGTTAGCGATGGAGTGGTAGATACTATTCAAGCAAAAACAAAATCCACAATATTTAACTTAGCCAGTGGCACACAAGCACTCAAGGCAGCTGAAACTACAACAGAGAATCCCCCAAAGAAAACAAGAGAGTGGTTTAAAGACAAACCTTGGGTCTCAAAGCCTAAGCGTGAGTTTACTCCTCTAGATGAGTCATATGAATCGGCTTTTAAAACTTTATTGGCAAATAATCTGATAACACTGCCAGACAATTCCCGACCCTATGACCCAGAAGTTAGACCCAAATGGTGGAGAGAAAATGAGTACTGTGACTACCATCGGAACAAGGGACATAACATAAACCACTGCATGAAACTCCAACATGAAATACAAGATCTCATTGATGCAGGCAAGATCGTTGTGGGAAATCATGCAACTAATGCTGATCATAAGGTCTTTAAAGATCCCTTACCCACTTATGAACAAGGAGATTCCTCAAAATCCAAGGGAGGAGCTAGAGTCAATTATACTTACACTAACAATGATAATGTGATCAACATGATTGAATCTATTCAACCTGAATATTGCAATGTGATCATAGTCCAGGATCATCAAAATCAAGCACAAGCTGCTAATGCCATGACTCGTGCTTAAAGGAAGATTTCTCTCCCAGGAGATAGTTCCTCCACTTTTGATCAAACAACATCAAAACTACCAAATAAACAAACAGACACAATCATGGCCAAATCAAAGCAACTAGTTCCATCGTCTTCTCCTGGCTATAGTATTGTTGAACAATTAAAGAGAACCAATGCTCAGATCCCCATTCTAGAACTGCTTAAGATCTTTTCTGCTCATAAAGAAGTCCTAGACAAGGCTCTACTTACCACCAGTGTTCCAAAAGATTTAGACGTAGATCGGTTTCAATCTATGGTAGGTCACTTGATCTCCCCTCATTACCTCACGTTTTCTGAAGAAGATGATAACTCACTGAGTCATCCACATAACTAGCCATTACACATTGAAGCCATGATCCATAAACACCACGTTAAACGTGTTTTGATAGATGGAGGTGCTGGGTTGAATATTTGTTCTTACAATCTATTAACACAGCTGGGATTCTCTGAAAATGTTATTGATCCAACAAAGAAGATAACAATCAAGGCTTATGATGAAGAAGAAAGAACTTCTAAGGGACTGGTATCATTACCAATAAGAGTAGGACCTGTGGAGAGAGATATCATTTTTCAAGTCCTGGATCTTCATCTTTCATACAACATCTTACTGGGTAGGCCATGGATTCATGAAATGATAGTAGTACCATCTACGTAACATCAATGTCTAAAGTTTCCTTATAATGGAGTAGAGGTCAGTATTCCTGCTGATACAAGCTATGCCTACAATGCATTAACACAAGGTGCTGATGCTTTTGTTCCTAATAATAGAGCAGCTTCCGCAGCTGAAAGTTCAGAATCTCTGCTAAAAGATTTGGAAAAGAAACTGAAAATCACAAACACTGGCATGGATGGTTACAAGATAGAGCCTATACTCTCACTCATGTCTCTTCCTCCATCACCAAGACAGTTAGGAAAACCATCAGAGGGCATGAGGCCACAAACTTCAACTCCAAAAGTCATTTATGATGGCAGCTTTATACAGTCCTCTACTTCTCTTGCAGATGAAATAGAAGGGGATGATGTCCTTAAATCACTCTTCAAAGAAGACAGTGCAGATAAAGAAATACGACATTGCGAGATTTCTCCAACGCAATATGGTCCAGGCTATAAGATGCTTCAACGCATGGGATATTCAGGTATTGGTCCTCTCGGCAAATGTCAAAAAGGTATTGTTGAACCTATTTAGCTACAAACTAAGTCAACCAATGATAAAGCTGGACTGGGATATGATCCAAGAAAGTCATCAGATCAGAAGCACACACCTTGCCATCAACGTAAGTGGAAGAAAAAGGTACTACCTCTAACAACACAAGAAATTAATACTCAACAAACTCAGGAGGAATGTGATGGTGAACAAAAAGAATTACCCACCCAGGGAAAGGAAATAGATGGTAATCAAGTTCCAGTTGTATCAGCTATGATACCACATGAAGTAGATGCTCCAGAGAATATGAGAGATGAAATATACAGAATCAGAGAATTGTTTGCACCACTGAACATTCCGGTCACATTACTGGCAGACAATAGGTAGATGACTCAGAAACTGATTCAAATGAGTATGAATGGGGTCTAGATCACATCTCAGATACATCTACTACAGAAACACTTGAAGAACTCAGGCATACCGTAGATGACGCACAAGAGCTGATATGCCTAAGAATGCAAAAGGAAATAAAAGAAATCAGATTAAAACGACAAGAAGACTATGACTGACAACTGAAGAAAGAACGGACACAAGCAAGTCCTTCACTTACCAATTATCCTAATGAGACAGGACAAATCAAGTACGGAATCACACAAGAAGAACTAGAAGCTAGAGCAAGAGAACCAGTCATCAGTCCAAAAGAAGCTGAATGGAACAGACGACAGGGGTTAACAGAATCGTCAAAGTCATATCCACAAGTGTGTCAAATGCAAGCAATCAATGAACCAAATCAAGATGGAACTTGCAACATCAAGGATGTGGGTGTTGATACTATATATACCTTCACTAAACCACTTGAAGATGAGTCAGCAACTCCATACTATGACTCTGATGGCTCAGACAGGAGCTCTATCTATGACAACAACTATTCAACAACACATTATGACTACTCTATCATGAATAATGAAATATTGTCTACTGTTATACCACGGTATGTAGCCCAGTATGAAGTACACAACGATGCTAGAAGTAGGTCGGTTGAGTTAGGTCCAATAAATACTAACATGAATGACGATAATCATGTCATAACTCTTCCTGGTCTCGAGACACATACGCAAGGTAGTATTCTGGAACTCGACTGGTCAGTTCGAAACAATGATGATAGTACCGTGAACTCCCTTGAGCCTGTACCAACCTTATCCTTAATACATCCAAAACTGATTGATAATACTCTTTATAACCAACCCTTGAACGTGCCTATTTTTTCCAATGACTATACACTAGCCTACTATCTCCATGCAGTTGAACCCATGTACTCTTCCACCAGCGAACAAAATGAAAACATGATTGAAGCGAATATCAAGTATCTTAGTCGCAAAAACAAGAAAAATAAGAATAAAAGATCTGATAGCGAAAACCACATTGTGGCGGTGTCAGACTCTAAAAAAGAGAAAATAAAGGACGTACCCAAAGGTGAAAACCTCTATGAGGCACCTAAAGGTGAGGTACTTGATATACTATCAAGCCACTTCCAGGAGAGATCTTCCATATTGATCGAACCAACTCAACCAGTGAACATTGGGAGTCAAGAGATATCGCATGTCATTCATTTAGCCCAATCACTGTCAGCAGAAGAGTTAAAAGATTTCACCAATCTATTTTTAGAAAAGAAGATTAACTTTGCATGGACATACTCAGATATGCCAGGACTAGATCCTGATCTCATCATGCATCATCTCTCTATTATACCAGGAGTTAAACCACTCAAACAAAAACTCCGAAAAATGCATCCTCATGTGGCACTACTAGTCAAGGCTGAACTAGAGAAATTGCTAAAAGCTGGATTTATCAGAGCTATAGACTACGTAGAATGGATATCTAACATAGTACCTGTATCAAAAGCAGACAAATCTATTAGAGTTTGCATAGATTTCAGGGATCTCAACAAGGCATGTCCAAAAGATGATTTTCCATTGCCCAACATTGACATGATAGTAGATATGACTGCTGGATATGAGATGTATTCATTAATGGATAGATTCTCTGGTTACAATCAGATCAAGATAGCACCTGAAGATCAAGAGAAGACAGCCTTCACATGTGTGTAGGGAACCTTCTGCTGGAATGTTATGCCGTTTGGTCTAAAGAACGCAGGAGCAACTTACCAAAGAGCAGTAACCACTATTTTCCATGATATGATGCATAAAAACATGGAAGATTATGTAGATGACACCCTGGTAAAAACTATGAAGAGATCTACACACATTCAAGAGCTAGGCCTCATATTAGATCGAATGGAAAGATTCAAGCTCCGCTTAAATCCAAAAAAGTGTGCATTTGGAGTCACATCAGGAAAATTACTTGGTTACATAATTTCAAAAAAGGGAATTGAGGTTGATCCTGAAAAGGTCCAAGCTATAAAGGACATGCCTCCACCCAAGAATATCAGTCAAATGAGAAGTCTACAAGGTCGTCTTCAGTCCATAAGGCGTTTTATATCTCAGCTAGCTGACAAGGCTCAACCCTTCACGAAGGTATTAAGGAAAGGGATTCAATACAACTGGGATAAAGATTGTGAACTACATTTACAACAAATCAAAGAATATCTTTCTAATCCACCCATATTAATGCCACAGATTCAAGGTAAGCCACTGATCCTATACATATCAGCTACAGATACTTCACTGGGGGCACTTCTGGCACAGCAGGATGACAATAAAAAGGAACGAGCTATCTATTACATCAGCCGAACATTGGTGTCATATGAAATGAATTACACTATAATAGAAAAAGCATGCTTAGCATTAGTCTTTGCATCACAAAAATTAAGGCACTATATGTTGGCACATTCTATTAAGCTGGTAGCCAAGATTGATCCACTTAAGTACCTTCTCAGTAAAGCAACGCTTACAGGAAGACTGGACAAATGGGTCATGGTCCTTACAGAATTTGACATTGAATATGTAGAATGTATAGCTATCAAAGGACAGGTTATCGCAGACCAACTTGCTGAAGCTCCACTTGAAGATGATCAACCCCTGCATATGGAATTCCCAGATGAATCAATCATGCACCTTACAGAACAATCATGGAAGATGTTCTTTGATGGGTCTTTTACCCAACATAGCTCTAGTGCTGGGATACTATTTGTTACTCCCCAGAAATACTCAATTCCAAAAGCTTACAAACTTCTCTTCCCTTGCACAAACAATATTGCAGAGTATGAAGCTTTGGTAAATGGGATCAAGCTGGCCATCGAGTGGAAGATCATGGAATTACACATCTATGGAGATTCTCAACTCATTATCAACCAGATTAATGACCTATATCAGACGAAAGATGAAAAACTGATGCCTTACAAGAGGATGGTGGATGACCTCAAGAAATATTTCACCTCCATATCATTTCAGCAGATACCCAGAATAGCAAATAGAGCGGCAGATGCACTGGCCACTTTGGCATCTATACCACAGCTACAAGAGTCTAATTTTCGCTTTGAATTCCTAGTGGAAGAGTTACATTACCCTGCCTATGATTCTCCCAAGTCCCAGGTAGTTTGTTCTATTATTGGACATGACTCATCTCGTTATAGTCACATTTACTCTTACCTACATGACCAAGTTGTCCCTACCAATCTTTCCCGAAATGAAAAAAGAAACCTAATCCGAAATGCGTCCCGGTACGTCATCATTGCTAATGACTTATTCAAGCGAGGTTTAGATAATACTTTGCTTAGATGTCTAGAAACTGAGGAGTCCCAACGCGCATTATCCGAAGTTCATGAAGGTGTTTGTGGATCTCATTCAAACGGTCTAAATTTAGCGTGAAAACTACTAAGGGCTGGATACTATTGGCCAGACATGGAGAAGGAAGCCATAAAATTTTCTAAAACCTATGAAAAGTGTCAGTTACATGGGCACCTTATCCACGCTCCTGCAAGGGATCTTATACCATTTGTAACGCACTGGCCCTTTCAATAGTGGGCATTCGATCTAATAGGCCAAATTTATCCTGCATCATCTAATGGACATAAATTTATTATCACTGCCACTGAGTACTTCACTAAGTGGGTAGAAGCAGTTCCACTCATCAAGGCAACAGGAAAACAAGTAGCTCTATTTATTCTTAACTATATCATCTGCAGGTATGGTATACCTTCATCAATTATAACAGACAATGGAGGACAGTTTAAGAACAAAGATCTAGATGAACTTTGTGAGAAGTTTAAAATCAAACAACACTGGTCCTCAGTATATTACCCTCAAGGTAATGGACAAGCAGAGGCATCTAACAAAAACCTACTGACTATCTTGCACAGAACAGTGAACAAATCTGGGAAGGATTGGCATATGCAGCTCAATCCTGCACTGTGGGCTTATAGAACAAGTATCAGAACACCTACTGGGGCTACACCTTTTTCTTTGGTGTATGGATCCGAAGCAGTATTACCCATTGAAGTATAAATACCATCTCTAACAGTTTCCTTGCAAGGTCTTGTTACTGATGAAGACTATAGAATATCTAGATTGCAAGAGCTTGAATTGCTAGATGAGCGTCGGCAAGTGGCATTTGATCATCTCAGAGTGTATCAAAAGAGAATGTCCAGAGGATATAACAAGAAAGTTCGACACTGAGAATTTCAGGTTGGTGACTTAGTTCTCAGAGAGAATCCTAAAAATCAACAGTTTCGAGATAACAAAGGGAAGTTTGAACCCAACTGGCTGGGTCCCTATATCATCACTGCAGCTTTCGGCTCTGGTGCCTATCAACTCTCAACATCAGAAGGAGAACAGCTCCGTGAACCGATTAATACCATCCATCTGAAGAAATTCTTCACCTAGATATTCTCTATTCCAGCAGCTTTTACAGCGGAAAATGTCCTGAAGAAATCCTAAAAATCAGAAAATGTCCTGAAGAAATCCTAAAAATAAAAAAAAAATGTCCTGAAGAAATCCTAAAAATCAGAAAATGTCCTGAAGAAATCATAAAAATCAGAAAAAGTCCTGAAGAAAAACAGAAAAAAAAAAAAAAAGGAAAAAAGAGAGAAAATGCCCTGGTGAAAACCTGGTAAACAGGCACCTTGGTAAAAAAAAAGAATCTCTGCCAAGCAGGTGAAAACCTGGTAAACAGACGCCTCTTGTACTCAAGCGCTCCATCTATCAACGCAACGTTGGCATTCTTGCTTTCTTGCATATTTTCTTTCGCTTGTACATATTTCAGTCACTTTTGTGACATCCTGGTTCGTTGGAACCCTCATGGCTTGAAATCGATCAATGTCCTAGTCTTAGGTAATCCACAGAGCACATTATATGTCCTAAGCAGTATCAACCAAGTCAACCTTACGTCAGTGAAACCTGGTCGTCCACTCCGAATCAGTTACCTATCTCCTGACTACTAAAGAGTTTTATCACTGAATTAACAAGCAAAACAACATAACAGAAAACAATCACTAAACTATTTAAGCTATGCATGAAAATTGTATTTGTGTGCTGTCTTTTATATTGGTTTTCGATTATTATCCCTTTGAGTAACTCGAGGAAGTCTTTCTTGACTAAAAGGAGCAAGGATTGGGGGCATAATATTTTTCTTGTTTGCTGCTTGAAGGAATGATCCCAATGATCTGGAAACATCTAAATTAGCTGGGTGTCTATGATAAGAGCCTTCACATCAAGGTGGAATCGCCTCACATACCTCGACTCCGCTTATTTGAATGCTACAGGGAGGTTCCCATCATTTCTTTGTTTGTTTTGAGGGAATTTCTTCATTGTGCAATCCAAGTCCATGCGTAATTTGTCCAAGGATATGAACGAAAAAAGGGTCATTGCGGACAAGATAATTAATATTGCACATGAAAAGAAATGAACTCTATTCTGCTTGCTATAATTGTAAAACGCTCAATGATGACAATTAAGCTTTTCAAAGTCCAGTGACTAGGTTTAGGTTGCATCTCATTTTGCATCTCATCTTGCATTTCATTCTACATTTTGTGAATTTGGAGTGATTTCGGTATAGTAACAATGCTTCCTCTTTGTCTGCTGAATGAGAGTTGGGAGTGTCATCATTTCTTCGCTAAGTGGTCTCTTTTCATCATTTCTTTGATCGAGTACTTGTGTTTTGAGATGTTAGCTGCATACATGAGCATTTCATATAAATTCATGCATTCATTATCATTCATTTACATCCATCTTATTGCATAGGAAAATGAAACATCATTCATTTGCATTCATCTTATTGCATAGAAAAATGAAAAAATTTGCATTACTCATTATTCATTACTCATTTGCATTACTCATTATTCATTACTCATTTGCATTATCATTTATTTGCATATGAAAAGAAACAAAAATAGACATCCATGATCATTTGCATTGCATACATTCATGCTGAAAAGAAATGCATACATATAGAATAAAGTATATAGAACAACATCTCATAATCCATCAACACAAGTACGATGAAATCAAATCACGAGCTTTTAAATCGGTTGTCCTGAGTCCATTTTCGGGATTGAAATCAAAAATCGAGATCATTTTACTAGTCAATTTCCAACATTGGACCACTTAATGCTTTTCATCAAAAGTTCATTCTCTCTTCTAATTGCGCTCAATTTCTCGTTAATCAACGCTGAATCTCAATTTAATTTCTACAAATCAACTTTGCGCTCAATTTCTCGCTAAAATTTCAAAAATTCCTCTAAATCATTTGTGCTCAAAACAACTTATCATCACTCAAAATTGCCTATCATCATGTACCCTTGATATCTTTCGATTTCACTCCCAAGGGGGCATACTCATGACCTTATGACCTCACATTCTTCAATGTCGAGAAAATTTTTAAATCTTCATTGAAAGTCGAGCAAAAATCTTTTCAACTAAAGAAAATCAAATAAGACCTCATCGCTAGGGGCATCTCAACTTCATCGCTTTATATCAAGTTGAGATCTCTCGATCATCTAAATCAAATCAATCTCTAGGGGCATATCAGTTTCATCACTTCATATCAAGCTGATATTTGTCTTTTATCTGAATCAAACTCTTTACGTTAATCAGTTCCATCGCTTTTCATCAAGCTGATTTTTTGTTTAAACTCAATCAAGGGTTTAAAGAGTATCTTCTATCATGCTAAATCTAAACAGGTTTTACGTTTTATTCATTTCCTGATCAAGCTAAACAATTTATCTTCATCGTATCTTGATCAATCAAGTTCAAGATTGATTTTTATCATCACTCACTGTATCTAAGTTCAATCAAGTTCTAGATCAGTAAGATCCGCTTCTTGATCAATCAAGTTCAAGTTCGGTATCTTTTGTTTTCTATCGTTCCCAAGTTCAATCAAGTTCCGGAACGGTATCACGTTAATCAGACTTTATTCAGCTTTGTCGCTTCAAATCAAACTAAACACCTTGCTTTTTTATGTAGTTCGTGATCAATCAAGTTCAGAACTGACATCTCCTAGACATCAACTATTCTTTGAACCAACGCGCTTCTCGCACATTAATTCAAAGAGGGGCAAATGTAATACCCTAAAAATGGTCATCTAAACCATAGGCCCCTAATCTCGACAATGTCACCAAGGTCCTAACCAAAGGCAATTAAAATAAATCTTGAGCACACAATTAATTCTAAAATCATCCAATGTCACATGGCAAAATCAATCATCAATATTAATTAAATATTTATTTAATTAATTAAATCATTCCAAGTAAATCATTTTAAACAATTATCTTATTTATTTTAATTAAATATCCTAGCATATTTAATTAAATAAATCAATTTGCCATAAATCTTCAAAAAAGGAAATACATCAAGAAAGAGGAATTAATTTAATTAAATAAATCAAATTGCCATAAATCTTCAAAAAAAGGAAACAAATTAAGAAAGAGGAATTAATTCAATTAAATAAATCAATTGAGCACAAATCTTCAAAAATGGAAATAAATCAAAAAAGGAATTAATTGACAAAAAAGAATTAAAATTTGAGAAAAGAAATCAATTGGAGATAATCTTGAAAAAAACAAATTAAAAATTGATAGATAATCTCAAAGAAAAGAATTAAAACAATTAAATATTAAAATTGAATGAAATAAAGAATAAATCAGTTTTTTTCCTGATTTTAATCTTAATTTTAGTTCAATTTCCTTTAAATCAGTTTTTTCTTGATTTAATCTTATTTTTAGTTCAATTTCCTTTAAAACTGAGAAAAGCATCCAATCACATCAATTCACCTAGATTGTGCTTCCTCTTGGAAAATCTTGATCGCTCATCATCATTTGATCTCAACCGTTGGTTTCTTTCTGAATTTTCTATAAATTCAAACTCATCTCTCATTCAAAAGGAGGCTGGAGAATATATTGTTATTATACTGTTTTTGCTCTAGGATTTCATTGAATATTGCATATTAATTATTTCATATTGATTAAATCATTTAGTTTAATATTGCAAAAATATTGTTAGATTAATATTGCATCCATCTAGCATTCATCATGTTCATATAGATAAAATCCTTCGTCTTGATGTTGTCTAGTCACTGATATTGCTTATAATCTGAGAGCAATCTTATACTCGCATCTTTTAGAAGGCAATGGGTTGATTTGTTATGGTTTATTTATTCATTGATTATATCTGATTAACCATGCATGTAATGACTTAATTGAAGTGTTGTGTCTTGCAGATACAGATTCTCATACCACTTTTCACACACACACCATCTAGACCTCGCCTGTATAGGATATCAGCTAAAATGACATATCGAGAGGATTGGCAAATGAAAGTGCGACGTTGGTTATTTGATAGATCAGGAGGTAGAGTATTGTCATGTAGGTATGTGAAAATGGAACCATATAACTGGGATTCAGGACCGACAATGCCTATCATCTCGATATGCATGATCTCATATGAAGGGACCAAAAGGTTATCCACCAAGAACTCATAGCGGGTCTCGTTGGGAGGTAAATCAATCAGTGAAGCAATTGTAGCCATGGCATCTGCGGCGCGATTCTGCTCTCTTGGTATCTGCTCAAAGTCTATCTTTGTAAAGTGTTGTTTCAGGTCATCCACCATTTGTTTATAAGGCATTAATTTTTCATCTTTTGTTTGGTAATTATCAGTTGCTTGACGGATGACAAGTTGGGAGTCCCCGAAAACACGAAGTTCCTAGATCTTCCATTGAACTGCAATTCATAATCCTGTTGTTAATGCCTCATATTCTGCTATATTGTTAGTGCAAGGAAATGATAAGCGGTATGATTTTGGTATAGAATCCCCTTGAGGAGTTATAAAGAGGATGCCAGCTCCTGCCCCATGCTGTGTGTATGAGCCGTCGAAGTATAGTTGCCATGGCTTTGCATGTGACATTGTTAAAATGGATTCATCTGGAAATTCTGAACTTAGAGGAACATCATCTATCATGGGAGCATCTGCTAATTGATTTGCGATGGCTTGTCCTTTTATTGTTTTTCTATCTATATACTCGATGTCGAATTCACTCAGGATCATTACCCATTTGGCCAGTCGCCCAGTAAGTGTTGCCTTATTGAGAAGATATTTCAATGGATCTATCCTTGCAAGTAACTTAGTCTTATGAGTAAGCATGTAATGTCATAATTTCTGCGAAGCAAAGACCACAGCGAGACATGCACGCTCAATTGGTGTGTAGTTCAGCTCATATCCCACCAATGTGCGACTGATATTATATACTGATTTTTCCTTGCCCTCAGCAATTTGTTGTGCTAAGAGTGCCCCCAGTGCTGTTGGAGTAGCGGAAATGTATAATAACAGTGGTTGATCTGGAACTGGTGGCATCAGAACTGGCGGATTTAGAAGATAATCTTTGAGCGTCTGGAAAGCCTGTTGACAGTTATCATCCCATTTGAATTTGATGTTTTTATGTAGTAGGTGTTGAAAAGGATTACACTTATCTGCCAGTTGTGCTATGAATCTTCAGATGGACTAGAGTCTGCCTTGTAAGGATCGAAGTTGACTGATATTTCTTGGTGGTTGCATCTCCAAGATGGCCTTGACTTGTGCTGGATCAGCTTCAATTCCCCTTTTGGCTACAATGAATCCTAGGAGCTTCCCGGAAGTTACTCCAAAGACACATTTCTTGGGGTTTAATCTTACTTTGTATTTTTCCAACCGATCAAAGACAACTGAAAGTATGTCCAAATGTGTATTTCTATCTATTGATTTGCCCAAGAGGTCGTCAACATAATCTTCCACGGTTACATGCATGAGATCATGAAAGATAGTAGTCATGGCTCTTTGATATGTAGCACCTGCATTCTTTAGTCCGAAAGGCATGACATTCCAGCAGAAAGTTCCCCATGGACAAGTAAATGTTGTTTTATGTTGATCCTCGGGTGCGATTCTTATTTGATTATAACCAGAGAATCCATCCATCAATGATAACATTTCATGACCTGTTGTGAGATCGACAATCAAGTCAATATTTGGTAATGGGAAGTCATCCTTTGGACAAGCTTTGTTGATGTCTCTGAAATCTGTGCAAATTCTGATGCTATGATCTGGTTTACTGACAGGCACTAAGTTGGAGATCCATTCAGGATAATCGATTGGGCGTATGAATCTGACATCCAATAACTTCTCAAGTTCTGCTTTGACTAGTAATGCCACTTGTGGATGCATTTTTCTTAATTTCTATTTTACTGGTTTTGCCCCCGGCTTGACTGTCAAATGATGCATTACCAAATCCAAATCTAATCCAGGCATATCGGCGTATGACCAGGCAAAGTTGATTTGTCATTCTTTGAAGAAACTTATGAATTTTGACCTTTCAGACTCTGTCAGTGATTGAGCTAGGAATATGTTGTGTGGAACCTCTTCTGTACCAATGTTCGTTTTGATAGTCTCCTCTACCAACATGGATGACTTTTCCTCATATGATGCTAGGAGAATGTTGAGCCTTCCATCCTCGGGTGCCTCGGAGAGGTTTTCACCCTCAGATACGTCCTTTCTTTTTACTTTTTTGGGGTCAGACAGTGCCACAGTGTGGTTTTCGCCATAAGACCCTTGATTTGTTCTTATTTTCACATTTTTGCGACTGGAAGGTCCAACATTCTCACCAAAATATGCCGCGCTATTGAGTTCTATAGTGTATCCCGCTTTATGGTCTCCAGGGGGAATATCATCTCGTATGTCCAGGTAGTCAATAAAAGCTTCATCGTTTTGGAATGTGTCAAGCTGTGCAGGTGCTTCATGATCCCAGTCAATGAGTTGGTGGTGAATAAGGGGAAGGTCGTTAATGTCTTCGAAGTTAGCGGAGCTAAGAGTAAAGATGTGGTTATATTCGGGTATGTCAAGGTAATTATCAAGGTCATCAATGGAACTCTCCTCATCAGTCTCGATCGTGAGCGAATCCAAATTATCATCACTAGTAGCGCACTCTGGGACAGGTGTTTTCATCCTATGTGATTTCAACCTAGAACCTTGAGACAAGGACTGTGTAGATTCCTCATAGGTTGTTTCTTGACCAACTCTGAACTTGTTATAAAATTCCTCTTCTTCTGTGGGTTCATCTGGCTCTCTGAATATCTCGGTGAGCTCGTAGTCACTGGAAGACTTGTTTGAACCCCATTCCCATTCGTTAGAATCTGTGGAATAGCGATCCTCTTGTTGCATTTTGGAAGCTTCGATTTGCAAGGCTTCTTCAGTCCTTTGGGTGTGGACCTTAGGAGTTAAGAAACCAAGTCCTTTCGAGCGTTCCTTCTTGAAAGTCAATTCAGGTTGTAAAGGTTCCATGATGCCTTCTTTTCGTAACCCTAGAGGGCTTTTTCCATCATACCCGAATTTTTTAGAATTTTGAAGCCTTTGCCATATTTCTCACATGGTATATTGATGTGATCTTGTGTTTCCTCTTCATTGTCTCTGAAAAGCATTTGGTATAAATCTTCCTCTTCTAGTTCACCCCATCTTTGAAAGGTAGTAGGGTCCCATTTGAGCATCATGATGGAGATTTGCTTGTTAGGATGTGGTCTTCCATATTCTTTTGGGGAACTCATGACTTGTCGTAAGTACATGGTCTGATTTAAAGTATATTCCCCCATGCCCTTGTCTTGAAACTTGCCTTTAAGCTCGCCTTGTTTTGATGTCGAAGGTCTTAATGACTCAGGATCAATGTATGTCGAGGAAGGAACAGCCTCACGATTACTGGGAATAATGGTCTCAGTATTTGATTTCAGGTTATTGCAGTATATGAATGGATTTGGATCACCATTAACTGTTACTTCCATGCCATTATGAGGAAACTTAATGCATTGGTGATATGTGGATGGGACTACCCTCATTTCATGGATCCAAGGACGTCCTAGCAATATGTTATAAGTGAGATTTAAATCCAGGACTTGACAAACCACATCCTTTGTGATTGGCCCAACTCTGAGGGGTAAGGTGACTGTGCCCTTGGATGAACGCTCTTCATCGTCATATGCCTTGATAGTAATTTTGTTTGTAGAATTCACAGCTTTATCAAAATATCCCAATTGTGTAATAGTGCTTAATGTGCAAATATTTAGACCTACTCCTCCATCTATCAGGACTCTTTTTATTCGATGTTTGTGTATGAAGGCTTCAATGTGTAATGGTGCATTATGTGGCTGACTTACGGAGGCGTCATCGGCTTCTGTGAAGGTAAGGGAGTGTGGAATGGAAAGGTATCCCACCATGGCTTGAAACTGGTCCACATTCAGATCAGTAGGAACGGCAGTGTCTCTCAAGATTTCGTCCAGAATAGCTTTATGTGCGGGGGATATGCGTAAGAGCTCAAGAATTGAGATAAGTGCGGGTGTTTTCCCTAACTATTCTACAAGGTCATACTCAGGTTTGGTTGATGAAGAAGCAGTGTTTTTAGTTGGAGCACCTTGCAAAGTGATTTTACCTCGACGAGTTGTGACATTACATTCAGAGGTAGAGTCGGAAGAAGATCCAACACCTTTTAGGACAATCTTGGGTCTCTAGGTAGAATTCTCAGGGTTTTTGTCCTTGATGATGATAGTAGAGACGTAATTGTCCATTGAGATGTGATTGATAGTTGAATCATAGTTGTAAGATGCTCTGGTATAGTTGGTCTGGTCATCTGTGGCTTTAGCTTTTCCCTTGTCATGTTTTGGGAATGGTTCCTTAAACATCTCATGTTCTTGATTAGACGAATATCCCTCAATCTCAATGTCACCTCTATCAATGAGATCTTGTATGATGTTCTTCAGTCGATGGCAATTTCCTGTCTTATGACCCTTGCTCTTATGAAATTCACAATACTCATCATCATTCCACCAATTTGGTTTAACCTTTGGTTCATATGGAGGAAAATCTGGAACTATGATTACCTTGTTTGCCACTAGCTTTTTGAAAACTGACTCAAGTGGTTCTCCCAATGGAGTGTACTTCCTTCGTGATCTGGAAGTTGTTTGAATATTCACTTGATTGTTTGTAGAACTTGATCTTGAAAAGATGAATTTGGGTCGCATTGTGTTGGCATCAACAACACCATCATTGACTGTGTTCTTGTTTTTGTTCCAAAATCTTGGCTTGTCTTTTCTTTTAAAGTCATCTTTGTTTTCCTTGAATATCTTGATGACTCCTTGTTCAATTAGGACCTTTTCTGTCGCTAAGCCTTTTTCAATAACGTCCTTGAAGGTGGACAAACAAGTTTTTCTTAGATCATAGCCAATTTCTTTGTTAACATTTTGTGTGAACATCTCTACCATTTGTTTTTGTGGAATTTCACAAGAGCATCTGTTGGCTAGATTTCTCCATCTTTGTAAGAATGATGCAAAAGATTTTCCCTCTTTTTGCTTGGTGTTGCACAAAGTAGTGACTGATATATCTGTTTCTATGTTGTAGGAGAAATGTTGGATAAATGCCTCTGCTAGATCACCCCATGACTTAATACCAGGTGGGAGTTGGGAGAACCATTCCATAGCTTGATCACCTAAGCTTTGTGGGAATAATCTCATCAAATATGTCTCTTCTGCTGCTAACTCAATGCAAGCTGTGAAAAATTGTCTTATGTGCGCCTTAGGATCCCCTTTTCCTCTATACTTATCAAATTTAGGCGTCACAAAGTGTGTAGGAAATGGAGGCATTGGAATGCTCTTGTCAAATGGATAAGGACATATGTCTCTCATTGTATATGTTGGCTTCGGTGTATTTATGTCCTCCATTTTCTTTTGTAAGTCCTTGATTTGTTGCTCCAAATTGCTCTTAGGTGGAGATCGACTTCTTGGACCATACCCTATGCTTGAGGCACCAATTGGAGGAGGAGCATGTTGCATATATGGATGATATTGATCATACACATGTTCATATGGAGGAGGTCTATAGTGATGCTGCGTATATGGACCACTTGGTATAGATTCATGTTGAGGAACACCATATCTATTTTGTGCATGTATACCATACTCTACAGGCATGTCATGTTCTATTGTATTGCCCCCAAATTTGACACGGGGTTTCCTTGTGTCCAAAGTTTGAGCATGCCTTTGAATATCCCATTGCTTTAGTGGTTGATCCTTAGCATTGATATGTGATTGAGCATATTTTTCTCCATAAGACTTCCATAATGGTCTGCGAAGGTGAGTATCATATGTTTGACCATGTGTATGTGGGATCTCTGGTTTTTGAAGCAAAGCTGATGGTGATTCAGGTACCATATGTGGTCCTCTATTTCCTCCACTATTAGGTCTCCTTTGATCCATGTTGGAGTGAGTTTGTTGCAAAGGACGATTTTCCATTATTTGAGACATGTCAAAATCATGAGGTATCTTGGCTCCACTTTGTGCCATTATTTGTAAGAAGTATTGTCTATCCCTCCTCATTATTTCCTCAACTAATCGATTGAAATGGGGATTCATAATGGATTCTTCCACATCTGCTGAATGTACTGAAAAGTTGTCCATATTGTCATTGTGTGTAGCATTGTTGTTTATTGTGTCCATGTTCTCAACATTTGGAATGTTTCTATAGGCATCCATGTCAGGTAATGTAGTATGATCAGAATTGAAAAAGATATCATTGTCATACTCATAAGAACTCATGTTTGTGGATTCTTGAGCCTCTTTAGTTTCTCTTCTAGATTTTTGAAGATGGGTTTCAACCATGAAAATGGAAAAAGTATGGAAGACCAAGAGTTGGATGGAATGTAAATGAATCTGAGGTTTACTTGCAATGTCCAAAGTGTAAGACCAAGTATGTATGTAGTAGAGTAGGTGTGACTTCCAAAGAGAGGATAGTTTCTCTTGATGAGGTAAGTTGACCTTGACTCTAAGTAAGACCAAATGAGACCCAAAGGTAAGAAACCTTGATGAGGGACCACTTAGCAAAGTGTTGTTGTATGTAGCATGTTGACAAAGTATAGTGAGGACAAGCAAGTGACCTTTTGACTCAAGTTTAGACAAGTGTGAATGCAATGTGAGATATAAAGCAATGATGGACTTTATGAGACCCAAAGACAGGTTGAATGCTAAATGAAACCCTGGAGAAATGACCTAGGAAGCTTAAGAATTCTGAAACTGACTGTGTTTGCTTGCTGGACTGTAACAGTTTTTCAATTCTGGACGTAGACGCGTCTGTATACTTCACAGATGCGGTTTCCTGACGCAGGCACGACTCTGTTTAACACAGACGCATTTCTGTAATATTTTGCAAAGTGAAATGTTGATTTTGTAAACACAGACGCGTTTCTGCCCTTCACAAACGCGGTTTCCTGACACAGATGCTATTATGTCCGACACAGACGTGTTTCTGTAAAATTTGTGCAATTTTTTCCAATCTGTGAAATTGTTTTTGTTGTGACCAAATCTGACTGTTTGACTGTTTTTCGTGACAAGAGGACACAGTGTTGATGAAGACCCAATGTTTGCAAGTGTCTAGACTCAAAATGACTCCAAGAAAAGTGTGTTGTTTGATGTAAAAATGTTTTGCATACACTTGAAGACACAAAAGACACAATGTTTTGCTGTTTGGTCTTAAATGTTTTGAATGTTTAAAATAAGTCAAGCACAATTCTTATGGCTGGCCAAGACAATAGTTGTTGATCCCACATGGGGTTTTACCCTCGAGGCTACGCTATTCAGAGCGGATACTTAGATGCTTGACCTCACTAGCTCCACCCTCGGCACTCACTTCTCAGGTCAGCCAAGCATCAATCCCCACGAAAACTCCCTGTGGCGAACTTTGTATCTCTACTAAGAACCGTATGTGTGTGGGCCGCTACCAGAGGTCCGACCTCCTGCCCCAACAACTAGAAGGATTTGGGCTTCTAAAACAAAAAGGTGCTAGTAAGGGCATCCACTCGTGTGGCCATACATGCAGCACTTTCAGCTCTGTAAATACAGAAGGCTCCCAGCCGGTAGGGGTTACGCCCTACAACTGATCAAATAAATTTGATCAAACGGGTTTATGGGGAGACAGTGTCGGTATGAACTAATCAGCACACGTTATTCATAGTTTTCACCATGAATACAGTTATTTATAGTGGTTTGAAAGAAGATGGCTTTTCTTTTGCTACCACTTGGGTCGTTCTCTTCTCACTAGTAGTCCTGATGACCACACGGGAAGACAGACCCTCTAAAGATTAAACAAAAAGAGTCTATTGCTCAAGACACGAAAGACAATGATTCAATTTTAGTGCACCAATTGAAGTGTTTGCTAGTCTATGAAAACAAGGCACCCAATAAAAATCCAGAAACCCTTGCCAAGGACCTGCAACAAAGAGTTATTAGTAGTTTGGATTGTTTCAAATGATCACCCCTTCCTGCAAGCACACAAGTTAGGTAAATTTTAAAACCCAAAAGACTTCGTGAAAATAGGGGCCTTCAACCAAACGATTTAGCTTCCAAGACAAGCTGCACCAATTTTGTTAGCTAGATCTGAAAATGTTAGCTCAAGATAAACCAGATCTGAAACCTTAAATGCAAAATCCAAAAACTGAATCAATAAAAACTCAAAAATTGGAAACTGGTGAAACACAGACGCGATTACCCTCTACACAGATGCGACTCTGAGACACAGACGCGACTGAAAAACACAGACGCGTCTTATAGTCACAGACGCGGCTAAAAACAACACAGACGCGGTTCCATGACACAGACGCGCTTTCCTGGAACCTGCAAAAATAAAAATATTGTCAAGAACACAGATGCGGCTCCAGGTGTCGCAGACGCTCCAGAAAATCAAAAACACGATCCGAAAGTGCGCAGACGCGAAAATGTCGAAAATGCCAGATCTGCAACCTCAAACACAAAATCTGCAACAAAATGTTAAATGCAAAAGGGACAAGAGTCCCACCGGGCGTGCCAAAATGTATATGGTGAAAATGGATAACAATAATAACAATATTGAAAGGCTAAATAGATTCAACCACAAAAACCCTAGCCTAACAACAACAAAGATCCACCATAACATATGAAGATTGCCTAAAACAATGCAAATCAAATGAAATCACAAAGATTATACCATCACATGTCCAATAGGGTTTTGATCTCCATTTTTCCTATCTCCATTGATCTTGCTTGATATATTTGCTCTCAGATTTTATATGCACAAGAGCTCAACAAAGAACGGAATGTGGTTGCAAGTAAGATCGTAGTGTAGTCAATCGCATAAATTGATTCATTAGGTCATTAGGGTTTGATAATGAAGGAAGTATCTCCTTATATAGAAGACACAATATGAAATGGAGGGATAAGATTGAGAGGTGTAAAAGGAGGTCAACTAAGATTAGAGGGTAGATAAAAGAAATAATAAAATAATGAAAGGGGTAAGTAGTGTATGAATTAAGAGATGAATGACATGTGTCATAGGTAGAAAAGGTTAATGAATTAATTAAATAAATAAAGATTTATTTAATTAATAGAAGAAGTGGGATAATTAAATAAATAAAATATTTATTTAATTTAGGAAAAGGATAATTTAAATAAATAAATGTATTTATTTAAATGAGAAATAAGGCTAGAAGGGGATAAATGAATTAATTAAATAAATAAGGATTTATTTAATTAATAGAAGAATTAAGCTTAGATAATTAAATATTTATTTAATTAGACTGGACAATTTTAGGTGTCTACACATTCATTTTTATTTTATTTTTTGTGAAACTGCGATTATTTGCCAAATTCTAACCAAGTTTTTGACCTAGTCTCGAATCCTGAATCTCCATCTTATTTTGGGCTGCCAAATCCACACCGAATTGAAGTCCTAAAATTTTGATTTAAATAAATTTATATTATCTTTCATTTAATACTCTTTATTTATTTTATTAAATTATCTTCTTAATTTATTTCTTTTATTTATTTAAATTGATCACATTTTAAATTTCAAATATTCAAACACATATATTACAATTCAATTAAATAAAATAAATATTATTTTATAAATTGAACCATCTCACTTCAAAAAAAATTGTCTCATTCTAACTGGCCCCACAAAACCTGCTCCTAAAGCATCACATATTCAAGTATATTATTAGTTTTAATCTTATGTTATTTCAATATAAAAAATATATTATTAAAAAGAATATTATAATCTTACTTTATTTCAATATAAAAATATATTATTAAAAAGAATATTATTAATAGCATTTATGTCATATAATCTTACTTTATTTCAATATAAAAATATATTATTAAAAAGAATATTATTAATAGCATTTATGTCACAACATGAAAACTTGTATAAAAATAATAATAATAAAATTCAAATATATATTTTCTTGCACACCAAACACAAAATAAAAAAACAGAGAAATAAGCTACAAAATCTGTACAACATTTATAATATGAAGTAATAATATAATCGGATAAGACATTCACTTTCAAATTATAAAATACAGATTAAAAAAATCAAAAGAACCTAACAATTCAAGATATTGTGGGTGACTGATTCTAAATTTTGACAGAAGCACATATTTTTAGGGTTGATTCAGTTACGAAGAAGAAAATATATATTTAAAGTGTAAGACATTTGATTTAATGACAAAGTCTATGTTGTAGACACTCAGATGATACTGAATTCAAAACTTCTACAATACCAAAATAAAAAATGAAGATGCAAATAAAACCATCTATTTTATAGAGATAAACAATAATGGGGTAATAGAACAGTACATAACTGAAATATTCTCAATAAGGAAAACAAAGGTTAGGCTGGCAACCAAAATGCATTGTGGTACAACATAATTTTCCTGTATAAAAATATCATAGCCTTGAATATTTGTAATTTAAAGAGTGATATGGGTATTGCATTTTGCTGAGGTTTCCATTTTGTTAAATATTTCATAGATCAGTTAGGAGTTGAATCTAGTATCTTCTATTTGGTGTTGAGGTGCTCTATTATCGAACTGCTGTCTCTCTTAGTGACCAGTCCATCTTTGATTCAGATGTGATTCATTTTCTAACACATCTTGATCAAAATATGATTTACAATGATATTCTCAACTCAACTGTGTAGTTGGAAACTCATCAAACTTCACAGTTGATCTGAGAAGAACATTGGAATTCAATAAATTTCAAACATTACACTCTTAAACATATAAGAACAATAGATTTCTCACCTTTTTCAATCCATTTCAATATAATTGATTCAAACTGCAATATACATGAATTTCAATATAATTGATTCAAACTGCAATATACATGAATTTCAATATAACTTTGCAAGATGACAGAAACTTGAGTTGCAACAATTAAACCAATGAATGATTTATGCTGAGAACTAATTACTCCAATCAGGGAAATAATTTAAAAAATCACTGAGAATGTATAGTCCGTATAGTAGCGAATGTTGAAGACATTTTTAAACATATGATCAAGACACAGCTGGTGGAACAAACCAGAAGTCCAATATTTGTTATGGAAGATAGATAAATTCTTCTGAAATTGTAGCTCTTTGTTTAGCAGCATATACAGGGTCAGTTTAAGTCTGATAGTGAGAAAAGTGATCAAATATCCAGTAAATATCACAAATGTATGGCTATATAGCACATGTTAGGCTGCAAATTACCTTTATTACAAGGATTTATAACTTGAATTATGTTAACTTTCTGGGCTATCTTGATCTCTCTTGGGGATTATAAAGGTGAACTGCAGATGCTATGATCTTTCATTGTTGATTAATTTATAGGAGAGAAATACATTAATTTGGACTAATTATGTTACAGCTGAATGTGTACTTTGTAAATTGGCACCCAAAATCACATCAACTATTTTTTGAATTGATTCTTCATCTTTAAGAATGGTGGTATGAGTACACTGAGGTATCTTGACTACCATTAGTTTTTGACCTTCTGTAGCAGACCAATTGGATACAACTGCTGACAAGCTGCACAAATTCACAGTTCCATCGCCATCACCCATAATAATTTCAGGCTGATTATCAAAACCCCCCTTGTTATAGATCAGTGTCTCGGGAGTGTCTATACCTGTTCCAAAAATCAATGTTACTGGTACTTTGGGGGCCTTCAAATGCTCTGTCAAAGGACGAATATGAGATTTATATGGATAAATGCCTTCAGAAAAGCCTATGTCCTTGAGGAATTCTGGCATATCCAAAGCTGAATACGATTTTTGTTCTGTTGTGACTAGAGTATCATTTCCGAATACTTCAGGAACAGGTAGAAGCCATAGATTACTCTCAGAACTCCTTTGTTCTGCCCTAACAACTAAAGGATTTACAGTAGGAATGTCTAGAGAATAGCCAGATGCAAAAGTTCTCATTTCTTGTACTGTTCCTCCCCATGGTGCTGCAATGGCAACAAAATGTTTGATGTATTGCTGCCTCCATGACAAAGGCTGCTGATTTAGCAAATATAACGCCCATAGTCCTCCCAGACTGTGGGAAACAAGAATAACTTGCGTGTCACCATTAGATGTGTAGGCTTCTTCGACCAATTTTTGTAGATCACGCAGATACTTTCTGCCTACAGAAGATGGTTTTGTTCCAGGACCATAACGAAAATCATATGGTGCACCTAAAAGAGACTTTCCATCAATATATCCAGCATCTTCAAGAGATTTCACTAAGAGTGACATATAGGGAGTTATAGTCCTACATTATAAACATAGTGATAATGAGCAAGAGAAATAATCTTTTGGATTGAAAACAATTCAAATAAATCAAATAATATCCTAGTTAATGGAATGCATTTTGCCATAAAATAATGAAAAGTTCACTTCTATGAGCATGGTTATTTTGTTTGTTAGCAGCAACCTGTTGCATTATAACTATTTGTAGTGATTCAGGATTCCAAAACATTCTAAAAGTAATACTGTCACCTATTCAATATGATTTAACATTACAGAGAACTATGTGCATATAAACTGAGATTACACCAAAACACTTTATGATCTTCTCTCTTCTCGGTGATATCAAATGAGACAAAATCTGTTGATAGTTATGGATGACCGAAATACAAATATACAACACGTTATCAAATAAGCTCATCAAGCATCTCCAATACAAATATAGAAAACTAACATCTGAAAAGTGGTGGTGTGTAAAAATCCAAGGGCATAATCTGCCATAAAAGAGGCTCTAAGGTTTCAGAATCACAACTGCTCTTCCCATGGCAAACCCTAGGCCTGATTTTTCTGTAGCAAACCCATCGGAGAATGTTCTGAATCACGTGAAGGGAGGTGCAGATGATGAGATGGTGGTAGCAGATTTTGGGGATGTTACAACGAAATGCTTGGGCCCATCTATATCAAATCTCAAGGCACCTGTGGCCCTTGTGAACACGTGCAAGCTAGGCTTGGAGGCTGTGCTGCATGGAGATGGAGAACCGGCAGAGAAAAGAATCCTAGTGCAGAAGGAAAGCAGCTGTTTGAAACCGATGCTGCCCCAAGCCACTGGATAGGTTTGTGTAAACAAATATGGCTCATTAATCTCATACCCAGCTCAAGTATGCTCCTCTCCTGCAACTGGTATAAACATTGTTGTATGGAAAAGAGAAATTCGCTAAAAATGCTTTGATTTGTGAGTTTAGCAATCTGTGGCCCAGTCTAGCAAGCTTACATCCATGGATCTTGAATAGATAGTCCTCTAGTATAAATGAAAGTATAAAGATATCTCCTAGTACATAGGCAAACAAATGAGGCTCATTAATCCCATACCCAGCTCAGATGTTGCTCTTCTTCGGCAACTGGATGAAAAAGTGTTGTATGGAGAAGAGAAATTGGCTAAAAAAGCTTTTTGTAAATTTAGTAATATGTGGCTCAGTCTAGCAAGCTGCCTAATGTTTTATCTCAGGCAGAGAATGGGGCACTCGTCAGTAAGTGTTAGAGTCAGCTAACAATCCCTTTCCACTTCGCTGTTTTTGTCAGAATACAAGGAGGATGAGGACACAGGTTGTTGGAAGTAAGTCAAAAACCATAAGAAAATTGCTAAAAGTCAATTTCAAATTTATATGGTTCTAGCATCTCACAGTAAATCTGATAAAGTATAATTTGTTTATCCTCCGCACAACGCAGTTTGTAGTAGATGTGGGGTACTGTAGTTCTTCAGATTAATAATAGGAGTGTGAACCCCTTACACAGAATCCCCAAAGTTAATATAAAATAAAATATATAAAAAATCAAGGGGATAATGTAAAAAACTAGATGTTGAGTCTTGCAAATATAGAATTGCAGCAATGTCAATCACCATCCAGAACTATGAACTGACTCAAGGTTTGATTGATGATAAGTGTTGCTGCTTCCCATCTATAAGAAATCATTAAGTTATCAAAAATGCTGTCAATTGAACAACTTGCAATAACAATGTGTCTGGAGCAATATATGATATTCTAAGATTGTAGAGTTATGCATGATAGCTAAAAGAATTATGAAACTTGTGAGAAAGAATAAACTGAAGCTGCCAGGCGTTTCTACTTTTGGGATAAAATTGAAGGGCTTCAACTAAGCCATTGCCATGTCACGAACTGAAAATGCAGAACAAAAATTTAAAAGATGAAATACACTCTGTAGGTGTTCCAACAATTCTACAGTGTAAGCATAAATTGTTTAAACAATAGATACAAAGGAATAGCACAGCAGGAATGAAAGAAGCTCGAAGACAAAAACAGGATTATAGGGCAGATAAACAATTTATATCATGCCACTTGTTTCTCTTATGAGTCAGCATCAGATAATATCAAAACTACACATGATTGGCAACAGCTTTATTCTCATATTCAAGCTTGTTGATTAGCAATTGGAGTAGACAACTTTGTCATGGAGAAAAAATGAGAATGTCAACAGAATCTAGGAGGAAATCACAAGTGCTGATAATACCAAGTTGACCTTGATTGAACAGAAACTCACATACATGGCTGCTTGAGCTGCAGGTGCTATTTTGCACACCAAAGATATGGGTAACTTCCAAGCCCAGCTATGAACAGAAAGATATAATATTGGAACCCCGCATTCTAAGTAATATAGGAAAAAAGTTGAAGCTAGGCATCAAGCCCTAAATATCAGAATACACAATTCAAAAAGTTGCACATTTCAAGCTGGTATCAAGTTCGTTTCCAGCTTTTTTCATTTTGTGCTGGTTAGGCTTGGGGCTCAAATTCTAACACATGGTTAGATTTATAAGCATGGCAGAGCGCAAAGTGTGGCTGAGGAATTCTCCCGACAAAAAAAAAAATCATAAGCAAGGTTATGAATGAAAAATAATAATTAAATGTATCATTGTACTTAAAATCATTGTAGAGATTAAAGAAAGAGTGTTTTCCCAGTCAATTGAAATTTATTAGAAAACCTCCAAATTTTTGTATCAGATCATACTCCCAAATCTTATTAAAAAGAGAATAAGATGTGCATTATAAATCTAGGTTAAAAAACAATAAAAGGAAGGGATACATAACAAGAAGGTCCTAAACACACAAGAAACAAAAATCTGTCATCAGCATCTTATTCTCTCTTCTGTTCATAGAACCAGGAATGTGATCCAAAATAATAATTCAAAAAATACAAACAGTATTCTCCTATAAACTTTCTAATCAATGATAAAAACTAGTTATAAGATCAAGTGCTTTGTCCTTTACTTCACTTAAGTTACATATTCTGTTTTCTGATGGGTCCACCTACTACTTTCAATGTGTATACTTTCGTGTCTATGCCTGTCCTGAAATTTAAACCCGACTTAACAAGGGCAATCCTTTGTAGGTTGTTTAGAGGATGGTAAGGCATTAATATCCTTACTCTGAAACATCATAAAAATGCTGTGTAAAAAGTCAAACAAAAAATTGAGAAGAAGAGAGCGGTATGAATACTTGAATTTTGGATCCAAGTACTGCATTCCTTTGGTCGAACCAAAATAAGGCACTCTGGTCTCCACTCCAGGGGCATTAATGTACTCATCCTCGTGGCTATCATACACAAGGCTCATCCTCTCAGCAAAGCATTCTGTGAATGGAGGCACAATCACAGAGAGGTCAAACCATATAGTGAACCAATCCTTCTCCCAAAGCCACCTCCTGCAAAACAGACCACTGGGTTTGTAATCTGCTGTCAGCCTTGCTTCTACCTGGTTTCCCCCAGTACCAGGCACTATGACTACTGGGTATGGCTGCTCTTGTAATGTTGTATATGCTGATAAGCTGCTATGTACATGTGCTGATTGGGTATTGTGAATGCCCAAAGAATGAGCATTGGATTGCAAGCTAAAAGCCATGAGATAAGCAAGGAGTAAGATGCACAAGAAGTTTGGCATAGTTGGGCTTCGATTAAAAGTGAAAAGGATTCTTGGAATTCGCATTGTTGAGCATATAATTTGTGATGAGGAACTATTCGAGGCAAAATTGATAAGGTGCGACCGGCGAGTAAGGTCGGCATTATATGTGGACAAGGACCTGTACCTGGTAGTTGGTTTTCCATCTTATCTGGGTCTCATAGGTTTCGTTGGTCTTGTTAAAAGCATTCATTCATTCAATCATTCAGTTGACTTTCTTTTAAATTATTAAAAATAAGCTATAATGTTAGGTTAGATCTTTTTGAGTGATGAGAAGAGAATATTTTAATTTTATTTATTATTTTTTTTGTTGTTATTTAGAGAGGTGTTTATTTAGTGGTATATTTTTTTTATTAGACTAATTTGAAAAAAATATAATAAGAAATAAAAATTGTAAATTTAAAGATTCAAGCAATCAACATACAATCTATTGTACAAGATCGAGCGAATGACCATCTAAATATATAATATTTGAAATAGCATGAAAAGTTTATATGTAGAATATAAAGAGATAACAAACACAAAAGCAACTTTTTGGTACCTAAAGTTATCTATAATAATTAGGAACCTCATGTTGTAGTTTAGTATCTGATGTAGGCTTCTTCATTAAGCAATCATAAGCTTTATTGGAAGTAGTGGGAAACTAAAGTACCAACTTTGTCATATACATCACAAATTGAAGTCTTGGCAATAAAGAAGCAATGAAAACAATGACTTCTACAAAGAAGCCATTAAGAATCTTCATCATCTTTGAAACTGTCAATGCAACACTCTAGACTCTAGCTAATATCCAAACACCAATCATTTGTGTATGCATACCAATGTGGTACTAAATAGGATAACTCCAGTTCTCCTCCTTCCATAGGGTGATCCCACAATATTGTGTCCCACTTCAAAGATATCTTGATTTTTTCTAAAATCGCATATTTTTAAGAAAATATATTGATTTTAAGTCTTGAGAGGTTCTATATAAAGGATTTTAATTGAAGAAGGTTGGATCAAACCCACTTGGATAGAACTCCTCTAGTCTTGAATTGTATCTACAATGGAATCTCCTATGCACCTATCAAAATGTTGTTCTTTACCTTTTTGGGGGGGTCAAATGAATTCATTTAGAAATTATGTTTTATAATTATGTAGCTTTTGTTATATGCTTTCACCAATCGATCAATTGTGTATGCATCTAAGTAGGGCAACTCCAGTTCAACTCCTTCCATAATGTATAGCTCCAACATACCATCATTTCAGTTTAAGATTAAGAAACCCTCAAGGAGAACTAATCAAGTGAAGGAAGTGCCAAAGGGAGAGTCTTCATCATACAAAGCATGTGAACTATATAGCTTGAGCTTTAGAATCATGAGAACAACACTAACTTCCAAAAGAGTTATCCACTAGATCATGAAGTACCATAGATGGTACTTGCAGCACATATGTTGGGAATGCTCTTAGACTTGTAATTAACGTGTGAGTTGAATCAATATCCAACATAATAACTTTAAATGATTGGATTTGAGTTTGTAGATCAACCAAAGTTTTTTTAAGATCATAGTCAGCTTCGAGAGTGTTGGTATATGGCAATTGGTCATGTTTCATAGCTTAAATTTTGGGAACTTTGGGAACCACTTTTTTCCTCCAAAATCAATTAATGAGGGAATTCAAAGGTGGCAGAGCCCCTCCTATGCAACCTAGGTTGTTGGAGGCAATGCCCCCGGTGAGGGTTGTTGGGGACTGCAACCTCAAAGCAAAAATTATCCATTATTTAAATAAGGAGTCAATTGTTAGTATGGTTCGTAAATTGACCTTTGTAAACCGCCAAAAAGGCTTGATAAATAAGTGGCTATGGAATGTAAAAATTCATGAGATTGTAATTTGTTCTTTGTTGGATAATAGAAGAAAGTGAATGATTATTTCTCTATGGATGTAGCCCACATTGGGTGAATTGTGTTAAATCTATGTGTTGTGAATTGTTATTTTACCTTCGTATTATAATTGATATTTATTATTGTTTTGATTTGCCTTAAAAACCCTAACAATTGGTGATGCTCTGCAAAATGGATGTTAGACTAAAGCCTGTGGTCGTATAACACACAAAAACACAAGAAACAAAGAGAGATGTTAGTGTTAATCAACCAAAGACATATCTAAGCAGGCATATCAAAAGAGACACTAAAAACATGACAAAATATTTAACTATAGAAGTAAATACAACAGGGCATCTCCAAATGTCTTCTACCATGCTCTTAGCTCCTTCTCCCTTGTTCCTCTCCTCTCCAAGTTCCAAATTAGTGTAGCTCTCAGTAGCTTTTTGCACTATGGATGTCTTATGGAGATTCAAGATTGAAAATGCTTATAAACTTATGCTATGCAAGTGTAAAAATAAGCTAAATATGAGATGTTATGAAATGAACTAAGATTTATTTTAGTCCAAAATGACAATATATTAGATTTATGCTAAATGCTCTCTCTAAAATTCACTATAGATTAAATGCATATAACTTTTCAAGATCTGGATTATGAAGAAATGGGCTCTATTTATAGGGAAAATGGAGCAATGGATGGTTGAGATTGAGTAATCTCAACAAGGGTCAGGATTGAATGATATTAAAGCCATGTGAGGGTTTTCAACCCAATCCCATGTTGACAAGTGTCAACATGAGATGGGTTGACAGGA
The DNA here is from genome assembly GCF_030272615.1 of Cryptomeria japonica. Lineage (NCBI taxonomy): Eukaryota > Viridiplantae > Streptophyta > Pinopsida > Cupressales > Cupressaceae > Cryptomeria > Cryptomeria japonica. The sequence goes on from NC_081409.1 coordinate 799,832,895, forward strand.
GAGGGAATAAGCATTAAATGCTTGACATGACCTGAGAGTTAACTTGGGAGTTAAGGTCAAGGTTGGGTTGAGTGAATAAATTCATTATTCAAAGAATAATGTTTTTATCCAATGGATAAACTCTTGTACTCTTGTGCAAAGGTTAAAGGGATAACCATGGTCAAATCAATAAATGTTTGAGGAGACACATGAGTCACATGAGGGTTGAGTAAGGGGTTAACCATAAATGGTCATGTAAGAGCCATAAGTGGTTTGGAAGACTTTAGAGGTTAATTTGTTGAACACACAAAGCATTTAATGTTTTTCAAAGACTTTGAAGTCTTTGAGAAGTGACTCCAAGTTGCTTAAGAATGTGACAATAATTAGGGGATGGATTAGGCCAATTAGGAAGGGTTTAGAAGAATCTAGAAGGGGGTTAGGATTGCAAGTGGGTTTGGTGGGTGAGGGAAAATAGGATTTTAATTAAAATAAAATTTATTTATTTCAACTTGTGGTTGCAACTTGCATTTGTAAGAAAATGCAAGTGGGAGGAAATAAATGTTTTATTTAATTTATTTAAAAGAAGAAAGGGGATTAAATTAAATAAATAAGATTTATTTATTTAATTGATTTTGAATTTGGTTTTAATGAATTAATTAAAATAAATTCAATAATTTATTTAATTAATAGAAGAATGTTCAAAGAGGAATTAATTAAATATTAATTTAATTAACTGATGGCTAATGGATTTTTAATCAAATAAATAGTGTAGTCACATAAATCTATCCAATTTAATTAAATGAATATTACCTATTTATTTGATTAAAAATCCACTAGCCATCAGTTAATTCAATTAACATTTAATTAATTCATCTTCAAATATTCTCCTATTAATTAAATAAATTATTCAATTTATTTTAATTAATTCATTATACCAAATTCACAAATCAATTAAATGAATAAATCATATTTATTTCATTTAATCCCCTATTCCTCTTTTAAATAAATTAAATCAAACATTTATTTAAATCATTTATCCCCCCACTTGCATTTTCCTACAAATGCAACTTGCACACATTTATTGAAATAAATGAATTTTATTTTAATTAAAAATTCTATTTTCCCTCACCCACCAAATCCACTTGCAAACCTAAACCCCTTCTAGATTCTTCTAACCCCTTCCTAATTAGCCTAATCCATCCCCTAGTTATTGTCACATTCTTAAGCAACCTTAAGTCACTTCTCAAAGACTCCAAAGTCTTTGAAAAGCATTTAATGTTTTGTGTGTTCAACAATTTAACCTCCAAAGTCTTCCAAAACCACTAATGACTCTTACATGACCATTTATGGCACTTACATAACCATTTATGGTTATTTCAACTTGCACTCATGTGTCTCCTCAAGCATTTATTGCTTTGACAATGGTTATCCCTTTTGCCTTTGCACAAGAGTTTATCCATTGGATAAAAGCTTTATTCTTTGAATAAAGAATTTATTCACTCAACCCAACCTTGACCCTAACCCCCAAGTTAACTCTTAGGTCATGTCAAACATTTAATGCTTATTCCCTCTCCTCTCAACCTATCTCACATTGACACTTGTCAACCAGGGATTGGGTTGAAAGCCCTCACATGGATCTCAAATCATTCAATCCTGACCCTTGTTGAGATTACTCAATCTCAACCATCCATTGCTCCATTTTATCTATAAATAGACCTCACATTCCTCATTTTCAAATCCTCAAGCATTTAGCATTCTTAGCCATAATCCTGAAAAACTTGTATGCATTTAATCTATAGTGAATTTTAGAGAGCATTTAACATAAATCACTAATATATTATTATCATGGACTAAAATAAATCTTAGTTCTTTTGTCATAATAAGTTTAATTAGTTTGTTTTACACTTGCATAGCATAAGCTTGAGATCATCCACAATTTTGAATCTCCATAAGCATCCATAGTGCAAAAAGTTGTTGAGAGCTACACTATTTTGGAACTTGGAGAGGAGAGGAACAAAGGAGGAGCTAAGAACATGTTAAGAGGTATTTGGAGATGTCTTCTTATATTTGTGTCATTTGTTAAATATGTTAGCATGATCTTAGTATCTCTTTTGATATGTCTGCTTAGATTAGTTCTTGGTTGAATAACACTAACGATTTCTTGTATGTTTTTGTGTGTTATACGACCACAGGTTCTAGTCTAACCTTTAGGTATTTTGCAGAGCATCATTTGGTGAACCTGACATGAATCCAAGCACCCAAAACAATCTTTTTTTAAAACTAACAAACATGTTTGAATGTTGAACTTGACACACAGGTCGCACTTTAGCACTTTTGATCGCGTTGTAGTGCTATTGCAACTTATTGTCTCAAGTTTGGCGATATTGTGCTTATTTTAGCGCTTTTGTGCTTATTTGAGCACTTTTGTGCTTGTTTTAGCGCTGTTGCGTTTGCTATCAAAATTTTACTTTTAGCGTTGTTGTGTTTGTATTAGCGCGTTTGTGTTAAATAGCACTTTTGTTCAAACACAGAGTGGCGCTATTGTAATAGAACGTTGTAAAAAAAGACCCTGTAACCAAAAATTTGAAATTTGTTAGGCTTGTAGAAGCCCACCATAAATTCGGTTTTTCCTAATTGTTCGTTTCTTGTGCAGGTGTTCGAAACTAACCCTTTTGTTGGCAAAAGTTAAAAAAATTTCCATTTTGGTGTTCTAAAAATTGAACAAAACAAGTTTGTTTTCTTGCAAGATTAGGATCATTTGCATTTGGTGCTCTAAAAATTGAACACAACAAATTTATTTCCTTGCAAGTTAGGTTCATTTTATTTGGTGCTTAAAACAAGACAAGACAAATTTCTTTCTTGCATCAAACTAAAATTTACAATCCACACTTCAAATTTTGGTGCAAATAAAATTCACAATCAACTTGTCTCAATTTTGCAAAAGCTATTTACTTCAAGCAAACGTGTTTTTTATTAAGTTGACCAGGATTTCATTTTCCTAGTTACTTAAACATATTGCCTTTGAGGTTAAAAAAAAATCATGGTTGTTGGAGCAACATCTCCAAATTAGATAAAAAATCATTGCAATGACAATTTAAAAAGAACCAGTGCTTTTTCGTGAATGGCACACTTGTGCAAAAAGTTGGTCGAGTGGTCCTACTTCTAACACACACTATCCTCTCCCTTGGCTTTCCTGGTCCTAGGTGCAAGAGAAAAGTGTTAGTAACACTCAAATTTTTATCTTTTTAAGAGAGGCTTGCCAAGAGACACATCACTCTTGGGAATGACCTCGTGCGGTAAATCCTTCGAGCCACTATAGAAATCAGGTGAGAGCGAAAGCTGTAGCCTTGGGTATAGTTGTTCCTATAGTGTAACTTGCCGAAAGGAAAAATGGGCCCCACCACAAGTTACAAGGCTCTTAAGTGAGTCACTGCAGAATGAACTTATGTCCAAAGACATCGAAAATGACTAAACACCTTTAAGTAGTAGCCCACCCGTTCTATTGATTGAGGATATTTGTGATATAATTCAGTGCAAGAGAATAGATGGTTTTTCTCCCAAGATACTCACCATACATATTTCCTTGAGTAGAAACATAGCTTTTTGAAAAGTCACTTGTGGCTTGATGAAAGTGGTGACTCCCCCATCATAGGGATCATCTATTTGTTATGCTCGTGCAAGACTTAGTATATCACATCCTTACCTGCCACGACAAGATTCATAAGGTATGTAGTACCAAAGTCGAAGAAATATCAAGATGTGGGATGAATTTATCACAACTGGCCATTTGACCTTAGGGATACAAAGTGTTTGAAGTGTTTTCGTTTTAGTCAAGACCAAGTAAAAATTGAGCCGACTTCGGGCTTTGGAAAGAAAAACACCTAAAAAACACTTAAAGGAAAAGGTCATAAAAAGTCCAAGGCTTGGGTTGATCTAGACCCATATTCATTTGTGCCTTTTTAGGCAACATTCTTGTGTTTGTGTGCTTGCTTTGTTTTCTTGTCAAAGAAACATCATAGAATCCAAAAATCAAAACAAGTATTCATCCAACCAAACATTTTTCAAATCCAACCAAACATTTTTCAAAACAATCCAAAAAGATCAAAAACAGAGAACAAAGTATCAAAACTTTATGACCATTCTTCACATCTTGAGAAAAAAGAATCTTCATCAAAACATCAACTTGAAAAGAAGACCATTGAGCTCAAAGGCTTTGATCAAAAGGAGGAAATTCTTCTATCTAAATAGACAAATCTTTGTCTCTCATAGATTTTTTCTATGTCACATGCGTCTCTACCTTCAAGGCAAATCAAACGAATTTGATTCAGAGTCATTAAACCGCAGAGCTTTTATGCAATATAGAGCTTTGAGTTATCACAAAAACCAAGGAGGCAAGATCAATCCCAACTTCTTCCCAAACATTTGTATCACATACAACGTAGCTCGAGAAATGCCACCAACGCCCGAAAGGGAAGAGATAGAATTTGTTTCATTTGTGACACAAAGCTTTTATTGAAGTTAAAACATCTCATCAATTCTCACATTCACTTCATCATCAATCTGTTTCAACTCTCAAAACATTAAAGAGGTTCTTGTCCTAAGTTCTCTTTTGGATATTGCTTGAATCAAACAACAAACCATCACTTTTATATTGTTTCTACATCTAGAATAAGCTCATCCTAAGAGACATATCTACGTAGGTTAAAACTAGTTTATGAGTGAATCCTCTCATTACTAGGTAGTTAAGTCTGTAACACATCTCAGATTTCTCTAAACCTTGTCACATCAAACCTTATCAAACACAACAAGCAATTCAAAGAAGAAAACTTTGGTAATATCTACCTTTAAGTGCTAGAGATCCACATGCAAAACAACACACCAACCATCGATCTTTCATTTCATCAAAAACTCATCATCATTTTCACCCAACTTCAACAAAAACTCATACAAAAATGGCTCAAACCCAATCACAGTCAAGGCAGCGAGAAATAAAAATTGAAGAAGAAGAGGAGGAAAATATCAATGAATTTCAAGAAGCACTTGGAGGAAATGCTAATGACGAAAACCCAAGTACTCCTACTCCTGCAACAATAGAAAGGGCTCAGCACAACCCTCTCTTTAACAGACTTTTTGACGAAATACTCAGAAGCAATGCAGATGCTCACTTTTTAAAGCTTGCTCAAGGAGCCAAACTCCCCTCTGACTTTGATCTTGCACAACTAAGACAAGCATCAGAATGACAAAGTCACCATGAAGAGGAAAGAGGTAGAGATCCCATCAGATATAACATTCCTCGAGGCAACCCACCTCCTCCTCCCCCGAATGACATAGAGATGTTGCGGCAACAAGTGGAAAATCTCGCCCAACAACTTCCTAGTGGCGTAAAGACTAATCAATTTTCACTCAATGACATTTGTCCCTATCCCTTTGATAGGAATCTTTATATGCCACCTTTTCCACGAGGGTTCGCAACACCCAAATTCGAAAAGTATAGAGGATGTTAGGCCCAATATGGAAAGCTAATGTACTGAGAGGGGAGGGGTGAATCAGTACTTCAAAAAAATTCTTGAATAATAACTTTACTGTTATGCATAAACCAAATAGTGCAGTAACATAAAATAAAGTTAAAACTGTGTATAGTGAAAATGGATAACAACAATAACAATATTGAAAGGCTAAATGAATCCAACCACAAAACCCTAGCCTAACAATCAACAAAGATCCACCATGACATATGAAGATTACCTAAGACAATGCAAATCAAATGAAATCACAAAGATTATACAATCACATGTCCAATAGGGTTTTGATCTTCATTCTTCCTATCTCCATTGATCTTGCTTGATATATTTGCTCTCAGATTTTATATGCACAAGAGCTCAACAAAGAATGGAATGTGGTTGCAAGTAGGATCGTAGTGTAGTCATGTCCTCCAAATTGTCGATTAGGTCATTAGAATGCTTGATTAGGGTTGATAATGAAGGAAGCATCTCCTTATATAGAAGACACTATATGAAATGGAGGGATAAGATTGAGAGGTGTAAAAGGAGGTCGGCTATGATTAGAGGGTAGGTAAAAGAAATAATAAAATAATGAAAGGGGTAGGTAGTGTATGAATTAAGAGATGAATGACATGTGTCATGGGTAGAAAAGGCTAATGAATTAATTAAATAAATAAAGATTTATTTAATTAATAGAAGAAGTGGGATAATTAAATAAATAAGATATTTATTTAATTTAAGAAAAGGATAATTTAAATAAATAAATGTATTTATTTAAATGAGAAATAAGGCTAGAAGAGGATAAATGAATTAATTAAATAAATAAAGATTTATTTAATTAATAGAAGAATTAAGCTTAGATAATTAAATAAATAAAATATTTATTTAATTAGACATGACAACTTTAGGTGTCTACATTTTGCCCCTCTTTGAGACAATGCGGCTTGTCGCGTTGTTTCAAAGAAGATAAGATGAACTGATACAGAGTTGCCCCAGGATGGGAATGATATGCCCCCTCGAGAGATTGGATGAAAATGTCTGAAAAGATTGCAGACAATCTCTCGATAAGAAAGACGGGATAGAATGGACTGACCGGATAAAGTGACAGTCACGGGATAATGAAGATTGACTCGGGAGACGAGGGCTAGGGTAGTCTATAAGATAGACCACAGGGGAAAATACATCCTCATTGTCATCTACACATTCACAAGAGCATATTGCAGAGCGAAAATAGAGCAGGAGCAATCAGCAACGATGGCTTTCGCTCACAGATTCGATCGCGTTCGCCAATTTCAGAGGCCAGCAGAGGCAGGAGAGCCGGTAACTACCACCAAACCTCCTCGTACTTTGACGCATTTAATTTTTTCATTAATGCATGTCGAATAGGGTAATAAATGCGCTTAGACTAGGGTCCAAAAAGTGTCAAAAAACGTCCAGGCGCGTCTGTGCAGAGCATAGGCACGTCTATGTCAAGAAGGCGCGTCTGTGTTTTTCAGGCGCATCTATGCAGTCTTTGAGCGCGTTTATGTCATGTAAGCGCGTTTGCGTTTGAAAAGTATGAATTTGCATCTTCTAGGTCAAATCAGCAGTTCTGTGATGAACATATGTTGTCGATTGGATAAGCTGCTGAGGGGATACACTCAAGCAGGTCCTCTAGGAAGACTAGGATAGATCAAGGCACTTTGTGATGAACAGTGAGTACCAAGATAGAGTACTTTGTGATGAACAGGGAGTACTGAAATATGAGCAACACTTTGTGATGAACAGGGAGTGCAAATGTGAGTAACACTTTGTGATGAACAGGGAGTGTCACACACGTAGTACTTTGTGATGAACAAGGAGTACCACTAGGATAAATAGCAACACTTTGTGATGAACAGTGAGTGTCACTAGGATAGATAGCTAGATGCATTTAGATAAAAAGTAGCATTTTGTGATGAACAGTGAATGCCACTATGACTGACATGATTGAGTTGTTTGACTACAGGAGTATTTGTCAATGCTAGAGTCACGGGAGAGATTCCCATCTACTCAGAGGTTGCGACCTGAGTTGACATCCGAGGATAGAGCCGCTATCGAGGAGATGGGTTTGAGACATGTGTTGTATGTGCCTGAGTTTCAAGCGAACATGGGACTGCTGACTGCGCTGGCGGAGAGATGGCACTCCGAGACATGTACGTTTCATCTGTCGATGGGTGAGATGACAGTCACCCTGGAGGATGTATATAGGATTATGCGGATACCGATTGATAGGGAGCTGATTCCGTACGATCGAGACAGAGATAGGGATGCCCTTAGACGAGTGTTCTAGGATCCAAGACTGGAGATGAGGGTGGGACACGTGGCATGGGATACCATGACATGGATAGGATTAGCACTACCAATAGTGTTGGCAGGAGTGATCAGTGAGTTCCTCTATATCAGTTTTATACCATTTCGTATAATGATGTAGACACCTGCGGGTGATTGTAGCCATATGATTTTGACATCATTGTATCATGACACTTTATATATATATATATATGAGATGATTCATCTTTGCGGCAGCTATATGCATGTGTACCTATGTGATGAGATGTTCTTATGTGATGCTTATGATATGGATGCAAATATGTATATGATGCAATGCAATATTTATTTTTTTTGTTCATTTATGTTTTATATGTGTATGCATGATGCAAATGTGAATGTATGTAATGCAGATGAATATGATAATGCAAATGTAAATTGTGCTAACGGGTGTTGTGTGTAGGATGTGATGCAGTTGTGATATCTATATGTATGTATGAAATGTTTATATGTGGTAATGTAGGTGCAGCTACATGAAATGCAAATGCTTTTGGTGTGTCATTATACTCAGTCATGTGATAGCAGGCTACGTGGACTCGAGAAGGATGATGGAACTCAATCAAGAAAGGGGGGATGAAAGACAAAAGATATGAAAGTGAAAGAGCTTCTTGTGCGTTATCATCATTGAGCTTTATTATGGCAAAATAGGTTATGACAATCGAGGCATATGTTCGACCCAGAAAGTCATTGTACCTGTTTGCATGGAGATAAGACAGTCACAAACAAGGAATGCCCCAGTTCACACTAGACTCACAGTGTCCTCATATCCTTGGACAAGTCATAGCATTACTAAGAGACAATCCAGAGACAACAAATACAAATAGGTGACGATACCCCATCCTCGCCTTTCTAGTCAAAGATATCCTGGAGATAGAATCTCTAGTCAAAGACATCCCGAAAAAGCTAAAAGACATGTCACCAAAAAAGATGAAATCAAAAGAAAACCAAGACTCGACACCAACATCCACTGTAGTCCTCAAGTTTAGTGTCTCTTGTCACTTGTATAAGTCTTATTTGATTGTGGTCACAATGTTTACTTTCACAGAAAGGATAGATAGCATTGAACCATAATGTTGTCTGAGTCTGTTGAAAGATTTGATTTGTTGAAGCCCATTGTTGCTGCTATGTCTCATCTAAAACTGACTGAATCCATGAAACTGATACTTTATTGTGGAGAAGATGAAACTTTATTGCGGATCTATGATGCAAATGTTGCTTTATTGCAGATTATGCACGGATAGACTAAAGGAAGCTGGAAGAAACTGTACTCCTCGAAAAATGTGATGTTCTCAGTTCCACACCCATCACTAGACGTAGGATTTGCCTTAGCCACAGATAGGATCTGATTTATTATGAATGGAAAAAGGTGAAAAGGAATGTTATTATGAATGGCTAACCAATCTTGGGTAGATCAATAACAAGCCATGATGGGAATGGGTAAGTTTATTATGAACGAACAGGTTGTGAGTGTGTGCAAAGTGAAAGGATGAAAGTGAATCCTGAAGGAGGGAGGAGCAATGTCTCTACGCATGGTGCTAGTGACCCAGTTTTCACCATGGTGCTTGCCCAGGGTGCCACCGAAGTGGTTTTCACCGTTGGACGAAATTATTTCTCTTTACTTTTTTCGATTTTTCAATGTTTTTTGTGTCACAAGGCACCTGTTTGCCAAGTTTTCACCAAGTAACGATTTTTTTTTTTTGTTTTATAATTTTTTTTGTATTTTTGAATTTTTTGAAATTTTTTTTTTTTGTATTTTTTGAATTAGGATATTCCGAAGAGCTATGTGTAGAACCTGCGAAGGTGCATGCTGTTGATAGGATCCTCCAAAGGTTCACCTTCTGTAGTTGAGAGCTGATATGCCCCAGAGCCATATACTGTTGTGATGATGTAAGGACCAAGCCAGTTTGGTTCGAACTTGCCCTTCTTCTCTCTATCTTGCTGATTCTTGGGGTTTTCTCTGAGAACCATGTCACCTACCTCAAATGTGCGAGGCTTGACCTTGTGATTGTAGCTGCGACTCATTCGTTGTTGGTAAGCCTTGAGATGATTAAAAGCAATTTGTCTCCGTTCATCCAGCAGTTCTAGTTCTTGTAAGCGAGAGACCCTGTAATCTTCATCAGTGATGATGTTTTGCAAAGAGACCCCTAAAGAGGGTAATTCAACCTCAATAGGCAAGATGGCTTCAGAACCATAGACTAGTGAATAGGGTGTAGCTCCTGTAGGTGTGCGGACACTTGTGCGGTAGGCCCAAAGTGCAGGATTGAGTTGGATATGCCAATTACGGCCAGCGTCGTCGACTGTCTTCTTGAGGATTTTAAGGATTGTTTTATTAGACGCCTCAGCTTGGCCATTACCTTGGGGGTAATACGATGTGGAGAAACGATGTGAAATATGGAAGCGGTCACAGAGTTCACGAACATCTTGATTTTTGAAGGAACGCCCGTTATTAGTAATAATGGAAACAGGAATACCATATCGGCATATGATATAGTTAAGGATGAAGGTAGCAATCTGTTTTCCAGTGACTTGTGTGAGAGGCACAACTTCAATCCATTTTGTGAAATACTTTGTGGCTGTGATAATGAATTTATGACCATTAGAGGAACGAGGGTGAATCTTGCCTATGAGATCGAGTCCCCAGTGACAAAAGGGCCAAGGAGACGCAAGAGGTTGTAGTTCTTGTGCTGGCGCATGTATGAGGTCTCCATGAATTTGACATTGCTTACATTTCTTGACAAACTGATATGAGTCTTTTTCCATATTGGGCCAGTAATATCCAATCCTGATAAGTTTCTTGGCCAAGGTAGGACCACTAGCATGTGGACCACATATCCCTTCATGCACTTCACGTAACGCAATCTGAGCTTCGTCACTTTCTAAACATCTAAAAAGAGTGCCATCTAGACCTCGCCGGTATAGGATATCAGCTAAAATGACATATCGAGAGGATTGGCGAATGAAAGTGCGACGTTGGTTATTTGATAGATCAGGAGGTAAAGTATTGTCTCGCAGGTATGTGAAAATGGAACCATATAACTGGGATTCAGGACCAACAACACATATCATTTCAGTAGGAGTGATCTCATATGATGGAACCAAAAGGTTATCCACCAAGAACTCATAGCGGGTCTCATTTGGAGGTAAATCGATCAATGAAGCAATTGTAGCCATGGCATCTGCGGCGCGATTCTACTCTCTTGGTATCTGCTCAAAATCTATTCTTGTGAAGTATTGTTTCAGATCATCCACCATTTGTTTGTAAGGCATTAACTTTTCATCTTTTGTTTGGTAATCATCAGTTGCTTGACGGATGACAAGTTGAGAATCCCCAAAAACACGAAGTTCCTGGATCTTCCACTGAACTGCAATTCGTAATCCAGTTGTTAATGCCTCATATTCCGCTATATTGTTAGTGCAAGGAAATGATAAGCGGTATGATTTTGGTATAGAATCCCCTTGAGGAGTTATAAAGAGAATACCAGCTCCTGCCCCATGTTGTGTGTATGAGCCATCGAAGTACAATTGCCATGGCTTTGCATGTGATATTGTTAAAATGGATTCATCTGGAAATTCTGAACTTAGAGGAACATCATCTATCATGGGAGCATCTGCTAATTGATCTGTGATGGCTTGTCCTTTTATTGCTTTTCTGTCCACATACTCGATGTTGAATTCACTCAGTATCATTACCCATTTGGCCAGTCGCCCAGTAAGTGTTGCTTTATTGAGAAGGTATTTTAATCGATCAATTCTTGCAACCAACTTAGTCTTATGAGTGAGCATGTAATGTCGTAATTTCTGTGAAGCAAAGACCACAGCAAGACATGCGCGCTCAATTGGTGTGTAGTTTAGCTCGTATCCCACCAATGTGCGACTGATATAGTATACTTCTTTTTCCTTGCCTTCAGCGATTTGTTGCGCTAAGAGTGCCCCCAGTGCTGTTGGAGTAGCTGAAATGTATAATAACAGTGGTTGATCTGGAACTGGTGGCATCAGAACTGGCGGATTTAGAAGATAATCTTTGAGCATCTGGAAAGCTTGTTGAAAGTTATCATCCCATTTGAATTTGATATTTTTATGTAGCAGGTGTTGAAAAGGATTACACTTATCTGCAAGTTGTGCTATGAATCTTCGTATAGATTGGAGTCTGCCTTGTAAGGATCGAAGTTGACTGATATTTCTTGGTGGTTGCATTTCCAAGATAGCTTTGACTTTTGCTAGATCGGCTTCGATTCCTCTTTTGGACACAATGAATCCCAGGAGCTTCCCGGAGGTTACTCCAAAGACACATTTCTTGGGATTTAATCTTACTTTGTATTTTTCCAACCGATCAAAGACGACTGAAAGTATGTCCAAACGTGTATTTCTGTCTACTGATTTACCCAAGAGATCATCAACATAATCTTCAACAGTTGTGTGCATGAGATCATGAAAGATAGTGGTCATTGCTCTTTGATATGTAGCACCTGCATTTTTCAGCCCAAAGGGCATGACGTTCCAGCAGAAAGTTCCCCAAGGACAAGTGAATGATGTTTTGTGTTGATCTTCGGGTGCGATCCTTATTTGATTATAACCAGAAAATCCATCCATCAATGATAACATTTCGTGACCTGCTGTGAGATCAACGATCAAGTCAATATTTGGTAATGGGAAGTCATCTTTTGGACAAGCTTTGTTGATGTCTCTGAAATCTGTACATATTCTGATACTACGATCTGGTTTACTGACAGGTACTAAATTGGAGATCCATTCAGGATAATCAATTGGGCGTATGAATCGGACATCCAATAACTTCTCCAGCTCTGCTTTGACTAGTAATGCCACTTGTGGATGCATTTTTCTTAATTTCTGTTTTGCTGGCTTTGCCCCTGGTTTGACTTTCAAATGATGCATTACCAAATCCGGATCCAGTCCAGGCATATCAGCGTATGACCATGCAAAGTTGATTTGTCATTCCTTGAAGAAACTTATGAACTGTGACCTTTCGGACTCTGTCAATGATTTAGCCAGGAATATGTTGTGTGGAACCTCTTCCGTACCAATGTTTGTTTTGATAGTCTCCTCTACCAGCATGGATGACTTTTCCTCATACGAGGCTAGGAGAATTTCGAGCCTTCCATCTTCGGGTGCCTCAGAGAGGTTTTCACCCTCAGATACGTCCTTTCTTTTTACTTTTTTGGGATCAGATAGCGCCACAGTGTGGTTTTCGCCATAAGACCCTTGATTTGTTCTTATTTTCACATTTTTGCGACTGGAAGGTCCGACACCCTCACCAAAATATGCCATGTTGTTGAGTTCTATAGTATATACTTCTTTATGGTCCCCAAGGGGAAGATCATCTCGTATGCCAAGATAGTCAATAACAGCTTCATCATTTTCGAATGTGTCAAACTGTGCTAGCCCTTCATAATCCCAGTCAATGAGTTGGTGGTGAACAAGGGGAAGGCCTTTAATGTTTTCGGAGTTTGCGGGTTTAAGAGTGAAGATGTGGTTATATTCGGGTATGTCGAGGTAATTATCGAGGTCATCGATGGCACTCTCCTCATTAGTCTCGATCGCGAACGAATCCAAATTATCATCACTAGTAGCGCATTCCGGAATAGGTGTTCTCATCCTATGTGATTTCAACCTAGAACCTTGAGACGAGGACTATGTAGACTCCTCATGGGTTGTTTCTTGACCAAATCTGAATTTGTTATAAAACTCCTCCTCTTCTGTGGGTTCATCTGGCTCTTTGAATGTCTCGGTGAGCTCATAGTCACTGGAGGATTTGTCTGAACCCCATTCCCATTCGTTGGAGTCTGTGGAATAGCGATCCTCTTGTTGAATTTTGGCAATTTTGATTCGTGATGCCTCTTCTGTCCTTTTAGTGTGGATCTTGGAAGTCATAAAACCAAGTCCCTTCGAGCATTCCCTTTTTATAGTCAATTCAGGTTGTAAGGGCTCCATAACGCCTTCTTTTCGTAACCCAAGAGGGCTTTTTCCATCATACCCGAATTTTTGTAGAATCTTGAAGCCTTTGCCATATTTCTCACAGGGTATATTGATTTGATCTTGTGTGTCATCTTCAATGTCTTTGTAGAGCATTTTGTATAAACCTTCCTCTTCCAGTTCGCCCCATCTTTGAAAGGTAGTAGGATCCCATTTGAATACTATGATAGATATTTGCTTGTTAGGATGTGGCCTTCCATATTCTTTTGGAGAGCTCATGACTTGTCGTAAATACATGGTCTGATTTAAAGTGTATTCTCCCATGCCTTTGTCCTGAAATCTGCCTTTAAGTTCACCCTGTTTTGATGTCAAAGGTTTCAATGACTCAGGGTCAATGTATGTCGAAGAAGGAACAGCTTCACGATTACTGGGAATGATGGTTTCTGTATGTGATCTCAGGTTATTGCAATATATGAACGGATTAGGATCGCCATTAACTGTTACTTCCACTCCGTTATGAGGAAACTTAATGCATTGGTGATATGTGGATGGGACTGCCCTCATTTCATGAATCCAAGGACGTCCTAGCAATATATTATAAGTGAGATCTAAATCCAGGACTTGACAAACCACATCCTTTGTAACTGGCCCAATTCTTAGAGGTAAGGTGATCGTGCCCTTGGATGAGCGTTCTTCATCATCATATGCCTTGATGGTGATTTGATTTTTTGAATTCACAGCTTTATCGGAATATCCCAATTGTTTAATGGTGCTCAATGTACAAATGTTTAGACCAGCTCCTCCATCTATCAGGACTCGCTTTATTCGATGTTTGTGTATGAAGGCTTCAATATGTAATGGTGCATTATGTGGCTGACTTACAGAGGCGTCATCGGCTTCTGTGAATGTAAGGGAATGTGGAATGGAAAGGTATACCACCATGGCTTGAAACTGGTCCATGTTCAGATCAGTAGGAACGGCGGTGTCTCTCAAGATTTTGTCAAGAATAGCTTTATGAGAAAGGGATATGCGTAGGAGCTCAAGGATGGAGATGAGCGCGGGTGTTTTCCCTAACTGTTCTACAAGGTCATACTCAGGTTTGGTAGATGAAGAAGCAGTGTTTTTAGTTGAAGCACCTAGCAAAGTAATTTTACCTCGATGAGTTGTAACATGACATTCAGAAGTAGGTTTGGAAGAAGATCCAACACCTCTTAGGACAACCTTGGGTTGCTGAGGAGGATTCTCAGGGTTTTTGTTCTTGATGGTAATAGTAGAGATATGATTGTCCATTGAGATATGATTGATAGTTGAATCATAGTTGTAAGGTGCTCTAGTATAGTTGGCTTGATCATCTGTGACTTTAGCTTTTCCCTTGTCGTGCTTTGGGAATGGATCCTTAAACATCTCATGTTCTTGATTGGATGAGTGTCCCTCAATCTGAATGTCACCTCTATCAATGAGATCCTGCACAATATTCTTCAGTCGATGACAATTACCTGTTTTATGACCCTTTCTTTTATGAAATTCACAATACTCATCATCATTCCACCAATTTGGTTTAACCTTTGGTTCATATGGAGGAAAATCTGGGACTGTGATTACCTCGTTTGCCACCATCTTTTTGAAGACTGACTCAAGTGGTTCTCCCAATGGAGTGTACTTCCTTCGTGATCTAGAAGTTGTTTGAGTATTCACTTGATTGTTTGTAGAACTTGATCCTGAAAAGATGAATTTGGGTCGCACCATGTTGGCATCAACAACACCATCATTGACTGTGTTCTTGTTTTTATTCCAAAATCTTGGCTTGTCTTTTCCTTTAAAGTCATCTTTGTTTTCCTTGAATATCTTAATGACTCCTTGTTCAATTAGGACCTTTTCTGTTGCTAAGCCCTTTTCAATGACATCCTTGAAGGTAGACAAACAAGCTTTCCTTAGATCATAGCCAATGTCTTTGTTAACATTTTGTGTGAACATCTCTACCATCTATTTTTGTGGAATTTCGCAAGAGCATCTGCTAGCTAGATTTCTCCATCTTTGTAAAAATGATGCAAAAGATTCTCCCTCTTTTTGCTTGGTGTTGCACAAAGTAGTGACTGATATGTCTGTCTCTATGTTGTAGGAGAAATGTTGAATAAATTCCTCTGCTAAGTCACCCCATGACTTAATACCAGGTGGGAGTTGGGAGAACCATTCCATAGCTTGATCGCCTAAGCTTTGTGGGAATAATCTCATCAAATATGTCTCTTCTGCTGCTACTTCAATGCAAACTGTGAAAAACTGTCTTATGTGTGCCTTAGGATCCCCTTTTCCTCTATACTTATCAAATTTAGGCGTCACAAAGTGTGTAGGAAAAGGAGGCATTGGAATGCTCTTGTCAAATGGATAAGGACATATGTCCCTCATTGTGTATGTTGGTTTTGGTGCATTTATGTCCTCCATTTTCTTTTGTAAGTCCCTGATTTGTTGTTCCAAACTGCTCTTAGGTGGAGATCGACTTCTTGGACCATATCCTATGTTTGAGACACCAATTTTAGGAGGAGCTTGTTGCATATATGGATGATATTGATCATACACATGTTCATATGGAGGAGGTCTATAGTGATGCTGCATATATGGAGCACTTGGTATAGATTCATGTTGAGGAACACCATATCTATTTTGCGCATGTATACCATATTCTACAGGCATGTCATGTTCCATTGTGTTGCCCCCAAATTTGACATGAGGTTTCCTTGTGTCCAAATTTTGAGCATGCCTTGGAATATCCCATTGTTTTGGTGGTTGATCCTTAGCTTGAGTATGTGATTGAGCATATCTGTCTGCGTAAGACCTCCATAATGGTTTGCGAAGGTAAGTATCATATGTTTGACCATGTGTATGTGGGACCTCTGGTTTTTGAAGTAAAGCTGATGGTGATTCAGGTGCCATGTGTGGTCCTCTATTTCCTCCACTATTAGGTCTCCTTTGATCCATGTTGGAGTGAGGTTGTTGCAAAGGTCTATGTTCCATTATTTGAGACATGTCAAAATCATGAGGTATCTTGGCTCCACTTTGTGCCATCATGTGTAAGAAGTATTGTCTATCCCTCCTCATTATTTCCTCAACCAATCGATTGAAATGGGGATTCATAATGGATTCTTCCACATCTGCTGAATGTACTGAAAAATTGTCCATATTGTCATTGTGTGTAACATTGTTGTTTTTAGTGCCTGTGTTTTCAACATTTGGAATGTTTCTATAGTTATCCATGTCCGGCAATGTAGTGTGATCAGTATTGAAAAAGATCTCATTGTCATACTCATAAGAACTCATGTTTGCAGACTCTTGAGCCTCTTTAGTTTTTCTCCTAGATTTTTGAAGACGGGTTTCAACCATGAACTAGGTATTGACCAAGATGTGTAAGACTAGATGAAAATGGAAAAAGTATGGAAGACCAAGAGTTGTATGAAGTGTAAATGAATCTGAGGTGTACTTGCAATTGTCCAAAGTGTAAGACCAAGTATGTATGTAGTAGAGTAGGTGTGACTTCCAAAGAGAGGATAGTTTCTCTTGATGAGGTAAGTTGACCTTGACTCTAAGTAAAACCAAATGAGACCCAAAGGTAAGAAACCTTGATGAGGGACCACTTAGCAAAGTGTTGTTGTATGTAGTGTGTTGACAAAGTATGATGAGGACAACCAAGTGACCTTTTGACTCAAGTTTAGACAAATGTGAATGTAAAATGAGATGTGAAGCAATGATGGACTATGTGAGACCCAAAGACAGGTTGAATGCTAGATGAAACCTGAAGAAACAACCTAGGAAGCTCAAGTATTCCGAAACTGATTTATTTTGTTTGCTGGACTATGAAATTTTCTTGCAATTTTGAACACAGATGCAACTGTATACTTCACAGACGCGGTTTCCGGACACAGACGCTACTCTGTTTAACCCAGACGTGCTTCTGAGACTTTCTTGTTTATGTTTGCTGGACTGTAAAGATTTTTGCAATTCTGGACACAGACGCAACTATATATTGCACAGACGTTGTTATCCGACACAGACGGGTTTATATTCAACACAGACGCTGTTATAAACACAGATGCTATTCTGCCCTTCATAGACGCATTTATATGACTCAGACGCGGTTAAAACAGACACAGACGCGTTTCTATAAAATTTGTGCAATTTTTTGCAATCTGTGAAGTTGCTTTGTTGTGACCAAATCTGACTGTTTGATTGTTTTTCGTGACAAGAGGATACAATGCTGATGAGGACTCAATGTTTGCAAGTGTTTAGACTCCAAAATGACTCCAAAAAAAAGTGTGTTGTTTGATGTAAAAATGTTTTGCATACACTTGAAAACACAAAAGACACAATGTTTTGCTGTTTGGTCTTGAATGTTTTGAATGTTTAACATAAGTCAAGCACAATTCTTATGGCTGGCCAAGACAATAGTTGTTGATCCCACATGGGGTTTTACCCCCGAGGCTACGCTACTCAGAGCGGATACTTAGATGCTTGACCTCACTGGCTCCACCCTCGGCACTCACTTCTCAGGTCAGCCAAGCATCAGTCCCCATGGCAAACTTTGTATCTCTACTAAGAACCGTATGTGTGTGGGCCGATACCAGAGGTCCGACCTCCTGCCCCAACAACTAGAAGGATTTGGGCCTCTAAAACAAAATGGTGCTAGTAAGGGCATCCGCTCGTGTGGCCATACATGCGACACTTTCAGCTCTGTAAATACAGAAGGCTCCCAGCCGGTAGGGGTTACGCCCTACAACTAATCAAATAAATTTGATCAAACGGGTTTATGGGGAGACATAGTGTCAGTATGAACTAATCAGCACACGTTATTCATAGTTTTCACCATGAATACATTTATTTATAGTGGTTCGGAAGAAGATGGCTTTTCTTTTGCTACCACTTGGGTCGTCCTCTTCTCACTAGTAGTCCTAATGACCACACGGGAAGACAAGCCCTCTAAAGATTAAACAAAAAGAGCCTATTGCTCAAGACACCAAAGACAATGATTCAATTTTAGTGCACCAATGGAAGTGTTTGCTAGTCTATGAAAACAAGGCACACAATAAAAATCAAAAACTCTTGCCAAGGACCTGCCACAAAGAGTTGTTAGTAGTTTGGGTTGTTTGAAATAATCACCCCTTCCTGCAAGCACACAAGTTAGGTAAATTTTAAAACCCAAAAGACTTTGTGAAAATAGGGGCCTTCAACCAAACGATTTAGCTTCCAAGGCAAGCTGCATCAATTGTGTTAGCTAGATCTGAAAATGTTAGTCCAAAACTAAACCAGATCTGAAATCCTAAATTCAAAATCCGAAAACTGAATCACTAAAATTTCAAAATTTTGGAATAGGCAATACACAGACGTGATTACCTCCTATGCAGACGCGACTCCGCAACAGAAACGTGGTTCTGTGAGACACAGACATGATTAAAAACCACATATGCGCTTTCTGCACGCAGACGCGGGTGAAAATGACACAGACGCGTTTAAGAAACATAGACGCGCCTCCCTGGAACCTGCAAAATGAAATATTGACAAAACATAGACACGGATAAAGTTGTCGCAGACGCGCCTGAAAATCAAAAACGCGATCCGAAAGTGCGCAGACGCGAAAATACCAAAAATGCTGCCGAAAATGTTCGATCTGCAACTTCAAAAACACAAGATCTGCAACAAGGAGGTTAAATGCAAAGGGACAAGGGTCCCACCGGGCGTGCCAAAATATGTACGGTGAAAATGGATAACAACAATAACAATATTGAAAGGCTAAATGAATCCAACCACAAAACCCTAGCCTAACAATCAACAAAGATCCACCATGACATATGAAGATTACCTAAGACAATGCAAATCAAATGAAATCACAAAGATTATACCATCACATGTCCAATAGGGTTTTGATCTCCATTCTTCCTATCTCCATTGATCTTGCTTGATATATTTGCTCTCAGATTTTATATGCACAAGAGCTCAACAAAGAATGGAATGTGGTTGCAAGTAGGATCGTAGTGTAGTCATGTCCTCCAAATTGTCGATTAGGTCATTAGAATGCTTGATTAGGGTTGATAATGAAGGAAGCATCTCCTTATATAGAAGACACTATATGAAATGGAGGGATAAGATTGAGAGGTGTAAAAGGAGGTCGGCTATGATTAGAGGGTAGGTAAAAGAAATAATAAAATAATGAAAGGGGTAGGTAGTGTATGAATTAAGAGATGAATGACATGTGTCATGGGTAGAAAAGGCTAATGAATTAATTAAATAAATAAAGATTTATTTAATTAATAGAAGAAGTGGGATAATTAAATAAATAAGATATTTATTTAATTTAGGAAAAGGATAATTTAAATAAATAAATGTATTTATTTAAATGAGAAATAAGGCTAGAAGAGGATAAATGAATTAATTAAATAAATAAAGATTTATTTAATTAATAGAAGAATTAAGCTTAGATAATTAAATAAATAAAATATTTATTTAATTAGACATGACAACTTTAGGTGTCTACAAAAAGAAATAGGTAACAATCATACATGATTCACTCCATAACACATATATTTTGGTTACGCAAAAACTCTTGGTTAGAGAGAAAAACTGCGATGGAGATGGCACCCACAACTTCACTACTGCAATAATAAAGAATGCTCGGTTAGAGCTACATTTAGCTATTTCTGATAGCTTACCCTATTAGGAGTAACAAGATCTGTTAGATTTACCTTGCTAAAGGATTTTACAACATTTATTCTTAATGTTAGAGGCTTTACAATTTATAGACTTGGTTAGAGTCTTTTACCCTGTTAAAGGTTTCTCTTTCAACTTCACAATATTATAATAAAATCATTACAAATATTTGCAACTTTACATCTGAAATGTTATAGCAGATTCTATGTGCTCAAAATAAGATTACCTTGCTTATAGCATACCTCAGTAACCCATATAGTAACTCGGTAAACCCTTCTGTTTACTCTGTTCTTTGACTATTCTCTGAAAACCTTCTCGGTGATCTCTATGTCTCTGTAACAGTCTTCCTTCATACATACATGCACACACCTTGCTCTTAACTCATGCTGTATAAATAGATCTCTTAAAATGGTGATCCAATTCATTGCTTCGATCTTACAAACAAGATTCCTCGAATGAATAACTAAACAAAATATTTCATTGGTTAGATTGTCCTTGTAATCATACACAATCTTCTGGTGCAATTTCCAATGTAATAACGATTAGATGTGCCTCGATCTTGTAACACGTTTTCATATGCATGTCCAGGTTCAATGTATCTAGTAACATGTTCCACTTGGTGAATATCAACTCGGTGTGTCATCTTTATTGCTCAGTAGTCTCAAAAAGATACTCGATAGACAGCTCGGTGTATACTGTGTTCTGTAACTGCTTTCTTCTGTAACCGACTAGACTATGCATACCGACTTCTCTGTGTGTATACCAATTGCATGATTCGGTAGTACTAACCGACTAGAATGTATAGTATGACTTTGAATATAAAACTAATGGCAACTTGATAAGTAGTAACAATCTCCCCTTTTGACATTAGTTGAGATGTTTGACAAAAACTACTTTCAAAGTTATAACTCAAAAATCTATATACTTTGCAAAATGACTATAAATGACAAAATATACATTAGTCAATGAAATAGTATAATCAGATATACTCCCCTTATCATTATCCTGTACATAACTTTGATTTTGCATGCTCGGTTCTATGCTTGTGTGCTCTCTGCTTGCTCTACATACTATGTATACTCTGCTCGGTATACTCCCCTTTATACAATACTCAAAACTGTGTCACTCCCTAAATATAGTATATTACTCCCCTTATGTAGTATTACTCCCCTTTTTTGACAAACATCAAAAACTTAATTTCCATCTGAGGGCAGTAACTGATCAAAAATAGATTTATATTTCTTTCGGGCATCGGTGAGTGCGACTCAGAGTGCATCCTTTACACTTTCCATTAAAGAATTTTATGCTTGAATATCAGCCAATAGTGATATTAAGCCATCAAGAGTGCTTCCCTTTTGTGTAGTTGATAGGCATGTAGCTCGGTTGATCTGTTCTTGAACTGATGAGAGATGAGGAAGGAATAATGTCTGGAGGGTCATTATATCCATCCTGATCTTATGCTCTTCATTTCTGAGCTCTAACTATTGAGCCATGAGCTGTTGAAGCTTGGTATAAAAGTTCTTAACTGAATTAGGCTTTGTGGTCAACTTAGTTGAGAGATCGGTGATCTCTTTCTCAATTGCATCAGTTTTATTCTTGATATCTTTAATGAATAAGGAAAATGTACAAAGTTTCTGAAATAAATAAAGAATATGCTTGAGTTGAGGGGACAACTTCGCAATGAATTTGACAAGCTTGACTTTTCCTATAGCTAGAGCTTTTTGTACCTCTTTTATCATTTTTGCAGTAAGCTCTTTATCTTTTAGCTTGCTCAAGTACTCAGATGCATCGACTCCAAATGTTTCTATTTGATTAAGGAGTTCATCTAGTTGAATGTGGATGGCTGCATCGGTTGACACTGTAGCTGATGGTGGCATTTTTGTTAGCAGTATCTTCACCTTCTGTAGTACTTTATTCTTCTTTTGAATGTGTGTAGGAGAAAAAGTGACACTAAGCAAACAGGCCCTAATCTCACTTTCAACCACACACTTGTGGAATACGAAAGAGCCTAGAGGTATCACACAATTGGCTACTTCTTTTTGTGGAAGAGAGA
This sequence comes from Cryptomeria japonica, assembly GCF_030272615.1. Taxonomy (NCBI): domain Eukaryota; kingdom Viridiplantae; phylum Streptophyta; class Pinopsida; order Cupressales; family Cupressaceae; genus Cryptomeria; species Cryptomeria japonica. The sequence continues at coordinate 799,855,398 of NC_081409.1, forward strand.
GCCACGGGCTACCTATTAGGATTTCTATTCCTTTGTTGTAATTGAAAGATAAAATGATGCAAGTTCAATTCCTAACCCCAAAGTGCAAGTACAAACTAATAACAAGATTGCAGAATTGAACTTAAACAATGGAAAGCTGTAAACACAAGGACAAGACAAGAATGCAAATGCATACCTAGAGTTAAAATCTGAGTGAAAATGTTCGGGACGGGGGTGCGGGTGCCACTGTCCTGATTCTGCCCCTGAAACTGTTGTTTTGCAACCTGAAAAGCTGTCAAAAATGCTGAAACTTGTTGTCTGACAGAAGGACCAGGGCACCCAGCACCCCTATCCCAGGGACCAGGGTGCCTAGCGCCCCTGTCCTGGCAGGACCAGGGCACCCCACGCCCCTTTCCTGGTCTTTTTCTCTGCAATTTGGTGTGTTGTTCTGTCTCGGTCCGCTTCCGTCGAATCTGCAACTTGCAGTGTCGTCCGAATCTCGAAATCTGCACTTATATCTGAAAAGGTGTGTTGGGCGGCTATATAAGGTTTTGCCTTAGTCAAACCCCCGCTTTGGTGGTTTCCACCTCCATGAATAGCCAAGTTGTATTGTAAAAGTAGTGTGTGCAGACCTTGTGTGTGTGCAAGATCCTAAAATGCAAGTAAGCAAACTAGAGCAACCTAGAAAGTAAACCCTAATTGCTTGTAAATGATAATGTAAATGCTTCAAATCAAGATGCAAAGTGATCTAAAGCATGAATACAAATGATATGATGAAGCTTATGCAAAGACATGAAAACAACATGAAATTATACCCAACCCCAAGGGAGGGGTATAAGCCAATCTTCAGTCGGTGATCCCTTATTGTTCTTCAATGCCTTCAAAGCCCTAAATGGATGAATGAAATTGATAGATGCTTGATGGATGGATGTTGAATGTTGTTGGAGTCTTCAAAGATCTGCTCTTTCGCTGCATAGAAGGTCCCTGAAACCAAAAAATCTCGGATCCTTTCAAATGAAGAAAGAGAGCTTTTATATATGAAACCCTAGGTCTTAATTTCAACTTTTGGCCGACCTAGAGATTGAATATCCCGCCAATTTCTTGGGGTTAAGCTTTATTTTATGATTGGATCGCGCTCCTAAAATTTCGGGAAAAATGTCCGGGACCATGTGCACGCCGGGCGCCATGGTCCAGACAACTTTTCACCAAATTTTCAGGGCCGTCGGATATGATGATTTTAGAGAGAATCCCAAAGTTACAGCTGATTTCAAGATGTTTTGACCCCCGAAATCAAGCCCCCAAGTTCAAAATAGGACCTAATTAGGGTTTTTGATTAAATGATGTATTAGAGGAATAAAATGAAAGGGGCACACTTTAATGAAAAGGGCCCAACTTTATGATATGGGAGATGATAAAATAGAACCTTAGACCTAATTAATTTAATTAAATAAGTGCTAAAGGGGAAATGCAATGCAAAATGCAAAATGCGCCAAGGCGGGTGCTAAACTAGGTGTGAAATTGTACCACTTTAGCAAGTGCGTACAATTTATGACGCTACATTTAGCCCCCACTTTAGCGGTCATATGAACACTACGTGCATATGCAAGCTAAAGTACAGAAAAGTAAACATTATTTGAAAAAGGATATATCCATAAGTCTGTCGAACGAAGCCCCCAGCGGTATCTGCAATACACAGTTAGGAACCGCACCCTACAAAACACACGTTAGATCACAAAATCACCTAATGCTTACTAAGGAAGGTGATGAAAATTCGAGGGTAGCTATATGCCCCCCTGTTTCGGCTTGCTAATTTTAGTGAGTTGAAACAGGGTATCATGTTTACCACTTCGAATTGTTAAAGAATATTGATGACAAATGCTCACAAGAAGATTTGATATGAGATCAAAAACTAATGGAGAATCATTTGGTAAGAAAGAGGACTAAATCTCAATTCCAACACAACAAAGAGTGTGAGGATTTGAGAGTTCTCTAACACAAGATGAAGGATGTAAATGGAAACAAAATGCAAAGAAAAGAAAAGAAAGGAAAAAAGCATGAATACACACATTGGTGATCCATGAGAAGAATAGTGAGAGAGAAAACATGGACTTCTCGCCCCTAGATCTTGTCTAGGTGATCCATGGGACAAAGGACATGGAAAACTAGCCCCTAGAGTCTATCTAGGTGATCCATGTAAGGGAGGAGAGTGAGAAAGTCTAGCCTTATGCCGCTAGTTCCACTCAACCTCGTGCATGTGTGTGTAAGTGAGGTTAGAAGCACCTCATAGGAGTCTATGCCCGAGTATGCTACAACCTGTATATGTATAGTACAAAAGCGTGACATCTCGCTCTAAGAGTCTATGCTCTGGTTCCAAGAATGGTCACCTTGCATAAAAGAAAAATGGAGACATCTCGCTCTAAGAGTCTGTGCTCTGGTTCCGAGAATGACTCATTGCTCAAAAGGTGTAATGTTTATGTCATAAGTAAAGTAGAACAAGGATACCTACCTTCATCACAAAAGAAGATACCCCAAAAATGCAACAATGTCATAGATCCAAGGAAGAGAGTTTTGCACTCTTTAAGCATGGATAAGATAGTTGAAAAAGGGATATCTTGTAGTATGTGTAAAGGAGATCCTTAGAGGAGAAGAGATCTTTGTACAAAAGACACCTATCCCTGAGAGAAATTGTCTTAGACAAACATAACATCTTTTGTGAGGTGAAAGTGAATCTTAATGAAGGATGACGCTCTTTTTAACCCAATTGGGAGAGTGAATTCATTATGGATGTATTTTACCAAGTGCAAAAGAGGTTGTAGTCAAGGACTTACACCTCTTGTAAGAGAGAATCCTTGAACAAACAACAACAAATGCATACAAGGAATAACATCAAGTAATAAAGTTCACACCATCCATGAAATAGGAAAAAGTGGATCCTTAGATAAAAATAAGGAAAGATCATTGCCTCCCAAGGATAAGGACAATGAGAAGGACTTACACAATCTTCTAGGGAGAGATTTAGACATAAGAAAAATATACTGCATACTCACATGAGTTCATGCAAGCAAGACATTAGTGTATGTAAAATGCTCCTCACAAGAAGTGGGTAGGATAAGAAAGAGAATACACATCTTCTCCCATATCTAGGAAAAGAGGATTCTAAAGAAAAGATGATCAATATTTCCACACTATTACCCCAAAGGGAAATTTTAACCATAAAAAGAAGAGATGTATGAAATCACTCTTGTCCCCATAGGAACAAGAGATAACATAGAAAATTAGGCTATTATGTTGCTTCCAAAAATATGATTGCACTTGAAATTGTACCATCATGAATGACAATGAGCCCCCAGTAAATGAGCTACCAATGTCACATAATGATGAGCAACATAATAGCCGTTAATGTTATTTAAAGACATGATAGACTAAATGAGGTATTTGAATATGACATGCTAAATGCTCAAATATAAGTGAGATCAAAAACATGTATAAAATAATAAAATTTGAAGAAGGAAAGTCACAAGAAATCTTAGAAGAGAGATGAGTGTAATTTATTAGAGCCTTATCCCTAGAGGAAAGGACTTTATGATGAATAGGAGATAAAGATTCATAAGTGGGTTTAGAAATTTGAGGGGAGTCATAAAGAGATTTGTTCATCGCCAAGATTTCCTTATGAGGGGAATGAGAGTTGATAGAAGTAGAAGATGATTTAGTTGAAGTGAGATCATCATTACTACTAAATATAGCATTCACACTGAGAGATGGTCTTTTAGATGCTTTGGTGGGCTTAGAAAGATTATATCCAAGTCCAAATGAATATTCATGCATGTTATGTTCTAAAGGAACTTTAATTCCTTGTTCATTTGCGCCACAACCATTTCCACTATAGCCACTCTTAGCCAAAATATGAAAACCACGACCATAACGATTAGCCATTTCAGAAAGAGAAGGATGTTTTTCATAAGACAAAGAATCAAATTCTTCAGAATTAGAGGTGTGAGGAGAAGAAGTTTGAGAAGCGGCCACAAAATTATTGCTCATAGGTTCAGGTAAGACTAATTGATCTCTAGTTTCTTCCTTCTTTTTAACTTTAAGCTCTCTAGGAGGAACCCTATACTCACCTACAAAGGTGGGATTAAAATCAAGAGATCCCCAATCGTCTTCTGAGAGAACCTTCTCAGGATCAAAAGCCTTTTCATGTGTAGATTCAAGTTGAGAAGAATCTTCTTCAGGAACTTCAAACTCATCCAAAGAATTTTGATTATCAGAGGGTGATGATTCATCCATAGGTATCTTGTTTAACAAGTCATCACTAGAAGAGGAAGGCTTAGAAGAACTCCCTTTGGAAGTAGATGTTTGCAAACAAGCTTGAAAATTAGTATCACCTATCAAGGTATATGTCTTATTATTATAAATAAATTTAACTTGTCTATGCAATGTAGAGGGGACAGCTTGCATACTGTGAATTCAAGGTCTCCCTAATAACAAGTTGTATGTTAGATTTCCCAACATAACATGGATAGGAGTAGGCAAAGTAATAGGTCCCACTATGATGGGTAAGGTGATAATACCTAATGAAGACTTAGCCACATTATCAAAGCCTCGAATGGGACGAGAGTCAGGCTCAATAAGGGATGTATCCACATTCATCTTATGCAATAGATTAATGCTACACACATTAAGGCCAGAACCATTATCTACCAGTGTTCGTCTTATAGCAGTGTCATTTACGATAACCACAATCATCAAGGGATCATATTGATGTTGAATTTCACTAGTAGGCAACTCATCTTGAGTAAACACAATTTGAGCTTTAGGATTCATCACAGAGTTAACCAAAGACACTATATTACTAGGTGTATTAGGTGGAGGAACATTCAAATCTTTCAAGGCATCTTGTAACATTCCATGATGAGCGCAAGAAGTTTGGATCAAATCCCAAAGGGATATCTTAGCAAGAGTAGTTTTAAGTTGTTCTATGAGATCATATTCCTTACCAAGAACTTGTGAAATATGCGGAGCTTGAGGAAGAATAGGTTGGGAAGGAGGAAGTGAAGTTGGGATAACTGGAGGAGGATTAGGTTGCCTATTGTTTCTTGTGTTATAGGTATGAGCAACTGCATTATAACTCTCTCTAGTCAGTTGCTTAGCATACTCATAAGGGCTCTTAGTAGAATAACCTCCTTGCACAGTAATAATAGGTTTCTTAGGAGTGTAAAAAGAATCATTAGCATAACCGCCTTGAACCACTAAGATAGGCTTATTTAAAGGTTGAGAATTTTGAGAAGGACAAGCACCTTGGACAGTGAAGAGAGGTTTGTTAGGTGTTTCATTCACATGTATCAAATTGATTGAGGATGGTTTAGAGGAATGAACAAAGGTGTTAGAAGAATTATTGACAGTCTTCTCTTGCACTAAAATCTTATCACGGATTAAATCAATTTTAGGAGAGAGACAAGGGGTAGGCATTGATGTTCTAGTAGGAAGAGTAATACTAGGAAAAGTCATATCATCCTCTATCATCAAAGGATCTACATGGGGAATACACTCTCTAGGAGAAGGATCAACATTACTCTCTAAAGTCTCACTTTTGAGAGGGAGATCTTTGAAAGAGATGTTAACGATCTTGCTTTGAACTAGGGTATCCTTCTGAGTAGAACCAAGTTGATGAGAGGGAGACGCTTTATTTTTAGAGGGAGAACAATTGAGATTCAAGGAAGGTGAGAAACTATCAAGGGAGTTTTCAATCTTGATTTCATCCCCTTTGGCTAGGGTTCTCTCATGAGGTAGAGAATAATCTACACCTTCTCCTAATGGTTCATCCCAAATAGTGAGGTGGTTGAAAGGAATGTTTGAAATATTGTCAATTTTGGGAGAGGAGATAACATTGTTTATTAATTCCTCATCCTTAGGAGGGAGAGCATCAATAGATGTGTTAAACTCATCCTCTTTCCTCAAAATATGTTCAATATGATCTTTAGGGGAGAGATAATTAAGGAAATTGCTTTTTATTTCATCTTCTTTCTCTAAGGGATGCTTATGGGTAAGACAAACTTTAGGAGAAGGGTAAGCATTTATCATTAATTCATCATCTCTAGTAGGAATTTTGTTGGAAAAGGAAATGTCATCACTAGGAAATGTAGGGATAATGTCATCTTCTTGCACAAAAGGATCCTCATGAAGGGAGTGTTTTTTAGGAGGAACATGAACATATTTCTCCAAAGATTCATGCTTAGGAAGGAGATCTTTGAAAGAAGTGTTCATAACCTCTTGTTGTACTAACATGCCCCCATTGGAAAGACCAACTTTAGGAGAAAATAAGTCAATGTCCATCAATGCCTTTTCACTTAGAGAGGCATCATGTAGGGAAGGTGAATTAACATTAAGAAAGGTGCTTATGATATCATTCTCTTCCTCTAGGATAGCTAAATAGGAAGGGCACATTTTAGAAGAATTGTCAAGATCACTCTTAAAGTCTTCATCCTTAGAGAATGGGAGAGTCTCAAAGGGATTGGTAGAAACTCTTTTAGGCACTAAAATGTTGTTATAGATGGGGGGAGGTTCTTTAGGAGAAGGAAAAATTGAAACAAGGGAAGCTAACCCATTATCACATCTATGAAATGAATGCATCATGACAACAATTTTTCTCTTTCAAATGATAACACATGCAAAATAGAAGGAAATGTTTAATTTTAACCAATGCAAGCACTTAGAATGTAGATTTAGAAAATGAAATTTATGATTCAAATGAGTTCCTAAATCAGATTTGAAATTAGTGATCCCAATTAAGCTATCCACAAGTTCAACAAAATTAGGGTTTTAGCAAAAATTTCCTCTAAATTTTTGAATCTTGCAAGAAATTAAAACTTGTAAGTACAAATTTGAATTAGAAATAGCATAAACACTCAAATTTGAAAACATAAATCAGAATTGGAGAAGATTGGAGTTCACGTCGGGTTCACCAAAATGTGTAGGAGAAAAAGTGTCACTAAGCAAACAGGCCCTAATCTCACTTTCAACCACACACTTGTGGAATACGAAAGAGCCTAGAGGTATCACACAATTGGCTACTTCTTTTTGTGGAAGAGAGAGCCACGGGCTACCTATTAGGATTTCTATTCCTTTGTTGTAATTGAAAGATAAAATGATGCAAGTTCAATTCCTAACCCCAAAGTGCAAGTACGAACTAATAACAAGATTGCAGGATTGAGCTTAAACAATGGAAAGCTGTAAACACAAGGACAAGACAAGAATGCAAATGCATACCCAGAGTTAAATTCTGAGTGAAAATGTTCAGGACGGGGGCGCGGGTGCCACTGTCCTGATTCTGCCCCTGAAACTGTTGTTTTGCAACCTGAAAAGCTGTCAAAAATGTTGAAACTTGCTGTCTGACAGAAGGACCAGGGCGCCCAGCGCCCCTATCCTGGTAGGACCAGGGCACCCCACGCCCCTGTCCTGGTCTTTTGCTCTGCAATTTGGTGTGTTGTTCTGTCTCAGTCCGCTTCCGTCGGATCTGCAACTTGTGGCGTCGTCCGAATCCCGAAATCTGCACTTATATCTGAAAAGGTGTGTTGGGCGGCTATATAGGGTTTTGCCTTAGTCAAACCCCCATTTTGGTGGCTTCCACCTCCACGAATAGCCAAGTTGTATTGTAAAAGTAGTGTGTGCAGACCTTGTGTGTGTGCAAGATCCTAAAATGCAAGTAAGCAAACTAGAGCAACCTAGAAAGTAAACCCTAATTGTTTGTAAATGATAATGTAAATGCTCCAAATCAAGATGCAAAGTGATCTAAAGCATGAATACAAATGATATGATGAAGCTTATGCAAAGACATGAAAACAACATGAAATCATACCCAACCCCAAGGGAGGGGTACAAGCCAATCTTCAGTCGATGATCCCTTATTGTTCTTCAATGCCTTCAAAGCCCTAAATGGATGAATGAAATTGATAGATGCTTGATGGATGGATGTTGAATGTTGTTGGAGTCTTCAAAGATCTTCTCTTTCGTTGCATAGAAGGTCCCTGAAACCAAAAAATCTCAGATCCTTTCAAATGAAGAAAGAGAGCTTTTATATATGAAACCCTAGGTCTTAATTTCAACTTTTGGCCGACCTAGAGATTGAATATCCTGCCAATTTCTTGGGGTTAAGCTTTATTTTATGATTGGATCGCGCTCCTAAAATTTCGGGAAAAATGTCCAGGACCATGTGCACGTCGGGCACCATGGTCCCGACAACTTTTCACCAAATTTTCAGGGCCGTCAGATATGATGATTTTAGAGAGAATCCCGAAGTTACAGCTGATTTCGAGATGTTTTGACCCCCGAAATCAAGCCCCCAAGTTCAAAATAGGACCTAATTAGGGTTTTTGATTAAATGATGTATTAGAGGAATAAAATGAAAGGGGCACACTTTAATGAAAAGGGCCCAACTTTATGATATGGGAGATGATAAAATAGAACCTTAGACCTAATTAATTTAATTAATTAAGTGCTAAAGGGGAAATGCAATGCAAAATGCAAAATGCGCCAAGGCGGGTGCTAAACTAGGTGTGAAATTGTACCACTTTAGCAAGTGCGTACAATTTACGACGCTACAGAATGGCCATTTGTTTTTCTTGTTCGGCCTTTGCTTTGCATAGTTCACCGAAATCAATAAGTGCTTGCCCCTTTAATTTTGAAATAGGCAACACTATTGGTTTAGTTAAATCAACTTTAAAACTATGCTTTTTCACTTTCTTCTCTTTACCTTTGGTTGGTTGTACCAAGACAATTGCTTGTGAGGCTTGCTGACCCTCAGTAGGTTGCTCGATAGAGGCAACACTTTGGTCTATTCCTATAGTCGTTGTGGTGTCCTTGGGTGTCTCGGTACTGGGGGTCTTAGCTGTAACATTTTCAGTGCTTGACAATGCTTGAGAGGTCTGATCTTTAGTTGTACCTTCTGCTGCTTCAAACTTGTGACCTTCGGTGCCTTGTGTTGTATCTTTAGGAGCTTCGGTAGAGATAGGTGGCTTGACCGGCGAATAAGGCTGAACTTGTACTATCATAGATTCACTAGATACAAGTTTTGCATAGGTAGTGCCTTCTATCATTTCCTGCTCTGGTGCTTCTGCATCCATGACATCTTCATCAATTTGAATAGTGTCAGTCGGGTCTTGCTTGGTAGCATCAGGACCTTGCTCAGTGACATCAGGATCTTGCTCGGTGACATCAACAATTTCAACTTGAAATTATTTACCGACATCTTTTAGTTTGAAGATTTCCTGCCATTTGGCTTTTGTCTCATTTTCTACATCAATGTATAGCCCATTCATCAATTTCAAGGCTCTTTGTTTGACAAGAAATTTAGAATTGTAGGTTGTCAAATGCTCCTTTATTTCTGCTACAAACATATCAGGAAATAGATGGACTAGAATTCTTTCTCTAATTTGTTTCTCTGAGTCCATTGCATATTTCCAACTGTTATCAATATGTAAGTATAGTTCACTTGGAAGTGACTTTACTAGTTCTAATGGAGCTAGCCGAAACTTTAGAAGTGTGCAAATGACAGCTTCTTCAATTTGTCATTTCTCATCATTATTCCTAGTCTCATACTTAACATATCTAAAGCCTACAAATCCACCATATTCTTTAAGATTGGCACAAAAATTTTCAACACTATGAATATTTACCTTCTTGCTTTTTACAATTTGGAATTTGTTTGCATCATCAAATTCTGTATCACTAGACTCTTTTGCCAAAATGAGTCTTCGAGTAGATTTCTTGTAGGTTTTGGTTACCTTGGGAATAGTAACACTCTTTTGTTTCTTACTCAGTGATGCAGCTGATGCTCTAGTGTTGGGTCTCTTTGTTGGTGGAGTCGGTAGGGCCTTTGTAGTGTCCAGTTTCTTTCTTTTCAAAACTTTTCCTTTAGGCAACTCGGTACTCAATGTTATTGCTACCTCTTGAGCTTCTGATTCCTCTTTGGTAATGGCAAGATTGCCTTTGACAGGTGTAGAGGAGGATTCTTCTCCAAATTTCTCAGATAAAACCTTTATCATCTTTGTAGCCTTTCTTGTAGCTTTAGGTACTACAATGCTCATTTTCACCTTTTCCTTAACTTCTTCATAAGTTCCATATCTTAGTTCAATAGCATGCCTCGGCAGTGTAAGATATGCATCAATTTGTTGTTGTGTGATATCATAGTCAATCTTGTAACCCATTGGTGGCAAAGATTGAGTCCTAGGTTCTACAGCATTCACATAGCAGTAATCAGTGTCTACCTCAAAGCATATATCATCCTTATATTTCTCTACCAGGTGTGGTGGAATCCGGTACCTATTGTGCATCTTTTCTTGAAATTTGTTGAAGTAGTCATCCATGATGTCATTAAAATTATCTCCCAATTTCTTGATAAAGTCATTAATTTGATGGGTGATAGGTCGGTGTAGCTCCCAAACTACTTTACCGACTGAGGGAAAGAACTTCTCAAAGTAGAAAAACATGCATACAAGAAGTGATCCAAACTTCAGTGTGTTTGTCGAGTTGTTCTTTTTCGGCTTCCTTATTGTGTTCAAGTTCTCAAACAAGTTCTTCAATAACACTTCACATAAATCTACTTTCATTCCCTTTTTCACTATTTTGTAGGCTAAGTCAACTGCGGCACATGGTACACTGTTTTCCCTTGCTGATTGGAAGAAACAGTAACCAATTACTCTAATTGCAAATTTAAGTTCTGCATTAGTGACATTATTCAGTTTCAGTCCTCGATAATCAGATTCTACTCCAGTTAAACTGATTAACTCCTTCTGTGATATCATTTTTTGTACTCGTGCATGGTCATAGATAGGATATTTGGTGATCACATGAATGATTTCCTTAGTGATTTTGAATGGTTGCTCCTCTAGCCACATAAAATCATCATGAACTCTGCTTAAAACAAACTTAACCCACTTGGATTCGCTTTGAATGAAGTTTTGATTGCCTTGATTCGCTCTGCTCTGCTCTCTTGAAAACTTTGGTGAATGAAAATGACCGCGAAAATACCTTTAAGTACACAAAATACCTTATCGAGCTCCATGCGGGTTAGGTCAAAACATTAATTGCACTCGGTTTACCTTTAACCGATTTACTCTCTTTTCTTTCGTTTTAACTGAGTAACCAAATTTCCTTGTTTACCGACTTGATAGGTTTTTTGTAAAGTACTTTTGATAGAATTTCAAACTTACTAATGCATCTTAACTATGCATATTTTGAATTTAGTATATAATAGAATAGGAACTGTTATGATTTTAACCTTCAGAAAATGCAGTCCCTTCATACCTTTTCTGATTAATTTGGAATAGGTGCACCTAACTCGGTAGGTAAGGTGCTTTCTTCATCTAACATGATTTCCTTCTTTTTCCAAATCATCTTGAATTTTTCTTTTATCTCTTCAGTGTCTCCTCTAGGTTGATCTCTGCAATCTCCAGCTAAATGTCCAACTTTGTGACAATGAAAACATGCCATACCAGGATTTCTCCATGATCTTCGGTTGTTCATTCCAAACCTTATAAAATAGTTGGCACTTATATGTCCATATCTTCCACAACATTCACACCATATCCTTGTATTGTAATCCCATGGTACTACTGCATATTGTCAGTAAGGATTTGTGTGAGTTTGGTAACCTCTAGTGTTTGCTCGGTGTGCAGACCACATGTGATTCTTTTGCTTAAACCAACACTTCTCGGTACTATGTCCATATCTATTGCAGTTTTTACAAAACCCTTTGAATTTTGCCTTATGATAGTTGTTAACAGACTTTGTCCTACATTGATTAAATGTGTGACCATATTTATTGCAATTGTAACAATACTCATTTGACTTAGTGATATTTGGTTGCTTACCTTTTCTAATCTAGCATATGTTGGCAGTATGACCTTGATTTCCACAGTAGTAGCAAATAGGCTTCTTCCTTTTGATTTTATTCCTGTTTCCAACTTGCTTTGATGATTCTCCTCTCTCAGTAGTATGAATTCCTTTCTCGGTAGAGTCTTTTCCTTTGTAACCGAGTCCTGCATCTTTGTTGGGTCTTCTTGTATTCAGTTGCTCATCCAACATCTTTGATGCTTCATAACTCTTCTTCAATGTTTCTTTGGATTTCTTCTATGTTTCAAGTTCATTGATCAATCTTGATACTTCAAGTTTCAATGCTTGATTCTCATCATTTTTTAGAATTGCTTCATGATGTGCATAGCCTAGTTGATCTGTCATATTTTGTTGAATCCCAATCAACCTTATGATTTCATCATTCTTATCAGATACCAAGACTTCAAGTTGTTGTTTCTCTCTTTGTAGATCTCTTGTTTTATCCTCAACTGACCTTAATGCATCTAGATTTTCACTCATCTGTGTACTAAAATGTTCATGTTCTCTTTTCATTGCTTTTAGTTGATCAGCTAATGCTTTGTTCTTTTCTTTCAATACTCCAATCATTTCTTCAGTTTCTTCAGATATACTGTTCTCAGATGATGTCTCAATTTGTTCCACTAACTCTTGAGAATCCTGCAAGTCATCAGATAATCTTCTTCTTACTTTCAGAGATTTTTGCATTTGCCTTTGCATGTCTGCAATCACTTGATTTGCATGATCCAGCTCTTCTTGTAGATACACAATCCTCCGAGATTGTTTATAGCCTTCCATTGATAAGATCTTTCTCTTTAGGTAGTTAAACCCTTTTCCAAGATTGAAGCTCTGATACCAATTATTAGGCCCAATATGGAAAGCTAATGTACTGAGAGGGGAGGGGTGAATCAGTACTTAAAAAAATTTCTTGAATAATAACTTTACTGTTATGCATAAACTGAATAGTGCAATAACATAAAATAAAGTTAAAAGAAATAGGTAACAATCATACATGATTCACTCCATAACACATATATTTTGGTTACGCAGAAACTCTTGGTTAGAGAGAAAAACTGCGGTGGGGATGGCACCCACAACTTCACTACTGCAATAATAAAGAATGCTCGGATAGAGCTACATTTAGCTATTTCTGATAGCTTACCCTATTAGGAGTAACAAGATCTGTTAGATCTACCTTGCTAAAGTATTTTACAACATTTATTTTGAATGTTAGAGGCTTTACAATTTATAGACTTGGTTAGATTCTTTTACCCTGTTAAAGGTTTCTCTTTCAACTTCACAATATTACAATAAAATCATTACAAATATCTGCAACTTTACATCTGAAATGTTATAGCAGATTCTATGTGCTCAGAATAAGATTACCTTGCTTATAGCAAACCTTAGTAACCCATATAGTAACTCGGTAAACCCTTCTGTTTACTATGTTCTTTGACTGTTCTCTGAAAACCTTCTCAGTGACCTCTGTGTCTCTGTAATAGTCTTCCTTCACACATACATGCACACACCTTGCTCTTAACTCATGTTGTATAAATAGATCTCTTAAAACAGTGATCCAATTCATTGCTTCGATCTTACAAACAAGATTCCTCGAATGAATAACTAAACAAAATATTTCATTGGTTAGATTGTCCTTGTAATCATACAAAATCTTCTGGTGCAATTTCCAATGTAATAACGGTTAGATGTGCGTCGATCTTGTAACACGTTTTCATATGCATGTCCAGGTTCAATGTATCTGGTAACACATTTCACTCGGTGAATATCAACTCGATGTGTCATCTTTACTGCTCTGTAGTCTCAAAAAGATACTTAGTAGACAGCTCAGTGTATACTATGTTCTGTAACTGCTTTCTTCTGTAACCGACTAGACTGTGCATACCGACTTCTCTGTGTGTATACCAACTGCATGATTTGGTAGTACTAACTGACTAGAATGTATAGTATGACTTTGAATATAAAACTAATTGCAACCTGATAAGTAGTAATTGAGGAAAGGGAGATCCTCGCGATCATGTCAGGGGATTCCACTCAGCTTGCCTCAAAGTGGCATACAAAGATACGTACCTCATGCGCCTTTTTCCCCAAAGCTTGGGAGGAACAACCACATCATGGTTTTCCCGACTACGAGGTGGCATTAGGACCTTTGAAGAGCTAGTTCAGAAGTTCTTGGCACATTACTCTCATTACATTGAACGTGATATCACCATGGCTGATCTATGTAACACTAAACAAAAACCAGGTGAACTATTCTCAGTATTCCTGCAATGATGGCGTCAAATGTCTAACAGACGTTCCCTTCAGTTGCCTGAACAAGAACTAGTAGAAATATTTATTTCCAACTTAAACGAAGAAATGAAATTTCACCTAGATGTCAAAGACACGGACTCTTTTAATGACATGATCACAAAAGGTTTAAAATGTGAGCGGGCTCTCATCAAGAAAGGACTTATCAAAATCTATAATGAACCAAAGGATGGTCCTCGCCCACGCTTCAATAGTGACAAACCAAGCTTCTGGAACAAAAACAAAAATGTTGTCAACGATGGGGTTGTGGATGCAAGAACTATCAAAAGTGTGCAACATGTAGTTCGATTTGCAAGACAGAATCCCCCACCTCAAACTAACGCAGTTGCTCCTCCAAATCAAGGCCGCATTACATCTCATGATGAACCCATACCTCATCAACAAAAACAAAAGTGAACATACACTCCCTTAGGGGAACCCATCGAAACAGTATTACGACAACTGGTTTCTCAAAATCTAGTAACTCTACCCAAAACATCAAACTATGAACCTCAAGTCAAACTTGCATGGTGGAGGGATACTGAACATTGTGATTTCCATCAAGGGAGAGGACACAAGACAAGAAATTGTCATAGATTGAAAGATCTTATTCAGGATCTTATTGACCAAGGTGAAATCGAAATCGAAGGACATGACCCAAAGACAACAAACAATGATCATCTTATGTTCAAAAATCCACTTCCATCACCAGATCAAAGGGGTCCTTCCACTTCTAGGAGAGGCACTGATACCACTGATTATATGCAAGTCGAGTATAATTATACTGTAAATCACCTCTACGATGCCAGTGAACAAATTGCAACTATAACCATCAAAAATCCTAGATCCACTTGCAATGTTGTTACACGTCGCAGCAAGATTACTATAAAGGCAGCTCCACAAGGCACCCCATCTATCCCAAAGCAGTATAACCTTGTGGAACAGTTAGACAAAACGCCCGCACAGATATCTATCTTAGAGCTACTGTGTCTATCTCTGTCTCATAAAACAATCTTGGATCAAGATCTCCAAGAGGCATCAGTCCCAGCTAACTTAAATACAGATCAGTTCCAAGCCATGATTGGAAATCTAAGATCATCACCTTGTCTCACTTTTGTTGAAAGTGACAACTCTTCCTTCCAGCAACCTCATAATGCTTCGCTACACATTGAAGGATTTATCAACCAGCATAGGATCAAGCGAGTCTTGATCGATAATGGAGCAGGCCTGAATATTTGTACACTGCAGTTGGTCATAGCGTTGGGATATGCCATAGAATCAGTGGATCCCCATAAGAAGATCACAATCAAAGCCTATGATGATGCAGAGCGTTCATCCAAAGGAGCTGTGGTACTACCAATCCAAGTGGGACCTGTGGTGAAGCACATCATATGTCAAGTTCTGGACCTTCCTCTGCCATATAATCTCTTATTAGGAAGACCTTGGATACACGCCATGCAAGCCGTTCCATCCACTTACCATCAATGTATCAAGTTCCCACATAACGGTGTAGAGATCACAATCCTGGGCGATGCAAACCCCTTTGCATATTGTCATAATATCAGTCATCAACTAGAAATTACCATTCCCAACAATAGAGAATCCATCTCATCCACATCATACATAAGTCCAGCCTCTCTTGCCAGTTCAAACACCACTATACCTAAGCAAGAAAAGCTCAAAATGAAAATAGCAAAGGAAGGTCCTAGGGAATACAATTTGAGTCAACTCTTTCGTGTGGGATAAATGCCCACTTCTCCTAGAACACATGGAAAACCTCAGCAGTTACTTCAAACACCACTGATTATGCCAGCATGTACTTTGACGCCTTTCATCCTTGGGAAGAGTCAAGAAGAAGAAACCAGAGATGAGGACTTAGCGGAATGGATCTATAAAGATCCCATTACCACCAATATACCACAAGCTACACTTCCCATGGATCAGTATGGCAAAGGCCTCCTCATTATGCAAAGAATGGGTTACGATGGTCAGAGTGCTTTGGGACCTTGTAAACAAGGAAGACATGAACCACTGTTGCTAGAATTAAAGCCCAAAGATAATACAAGCATAGGCTTTCAAAAGGAGATCCTTCCTAAGCTCAGATTCAAAGGAAAACCCAGCAAACCACTATATCAGCCTATTGCAAAGAGGACCCCTTTTATCATAAAAGCAACATCAAACACCATCGCAACTCCCCCAAAGAGGCTTAAAATACCAATCATCCCACCAATCAAACCAGTGATCCCATCAGCAGCCGAAATAATATCAATAGCACCATTAGCAGCAGCAACTATATCAGAACCCGCAGCAACATCTACAACATTAGCAGTTCCTGCAGAAGTAATAGAGTCAACACTTCCGATACTCCCCGTATCGGATTCATTGATCCCCATCATCCTTCTTGCAGCACTGATCATTTCATCTACAAAGGTACATCAACCGATCACACCTGCAGTGTTTAACACAAAGGACATCCCAGTATGGTATAGTAATCAGATGCTAGAAAGTGATTCAAAGACTGACTCACATGAATGGGAATTTGATTCCATCCAACTTAATACTTCAGATGAGGAAGACACATCATTACCTCCACCTCACAAAGACATCCCTATTTACGGAGAAGCACAGATAAAGACCTCTTGGGTTCCTAAGCTGGAAACTTCTTCCACAGACCCTATGTCACATCCTACGCCTGATTCTGACAGGGAGAGTACCATCAATGACCTTCACCACAACGTCTTAACCCTCACTGACACATCTAACAAACTTAACCTAATTGATGAGGTAATGCCCATTATCCATCCTGAACTCATCGAATGGAACCCACCTAATCCCCCATATCTTGACCATTTCCAAAATGATGAGGCACTCATTGACTTTTTGGAACTACGGGATAACATGCCAAGCGGGGATCACAAAGCTAGATTCGCCATAGAACTTAATAGCACAGCATACTTTGGGGCGGATACCAAACCTTTCAGCTGCAAAAATATAACAATAAAACATGGATCTTCCAGTGAAAACCACACCGTGGCACTATTTGATTCAACAAAAGTAAAAAAGAAAGAGCGTATCCAACGGTGAAAACCTCTCTAAGGCGCCTGAGGATGAAAGGTTTGGCATCCTTCCCTATAGCACACAATGGGAATGATCAATGATTTTCATCGAGAAAACAAAAGAATACAACGTGGGGACTCCTGAAACTCCTCACCACATACATCTGGCATCTCTTCTAACTCCAAAGGAACAGCCTAAGTTTGTAGAGTTCTTCCAAAAGCGTCAGATCAACTTTGCATGGTCATATGCAGACATGCTTGGGCTTGATCCTAATTTAGTCATGCATCACTTCACAATAGCAGAAGGAGCCAAGCCTGTCAAGCAGAAGCTTCGCAAGATGCATCCTCAGATTGCAGTACTAGTCAAAACAGAACTCAAGAAACTCTTAGATGTTGGTTTCATTAGACCAATTGATTATGCAGATTGGATATCCAATATTGTGCCTGTCGGAAAACCAAATGGGGGCATCCATATTTGTACTGACTTTAGAGATTTGAATAAGGCATGTCCTAAGGATGACTTCCCCCTACCAAACATCGACATCATAGTGGACCTAACAGCAGGACATGCCATGCTTTCACTCATGGATGGCTTTTCAGGATACAATCAAATAAAGATAGCACCAGAAGATCAACATAAGACAGCCTTCACATGTCCATGGGGCACATACTACTGGAATGTAATGCCTTTTGGTTTAAAGAATGCAGGAGCGACCTATCAACGAGCAATGACCACCATCTTCCATGACATGATGCATACTATGATGGAAGATTATGTTGATGACTTACTAGAAAAATCACTCACCAGAGAAGGTCATCTCGACATATTAGATAAAATCTTTGATAGACTGGAACAATATCATGTTCGACTCAACCCAAAAAAATGTGTCTTTGGAGTAACCTCAGGGAAGCTTCTAGGATACATTGTCTCAAGCAAAGGTATTGAGGTCGACCCAGCAAAGGTCAAAGAAATCATAGACATGCCACCTCCAAAGAACATCAGTCAGCTAAGGACATTACAAGGATGGCTACAATCCATCTGAAGATTCATTGCACAACTGGCAGATAAGTGTCACCCCTTTACACATCTGCTACACAAAAACATCCGCTTTCAGTGGGATACCAGATGCTAGCAAGCATTCCAGATGCTTAAAGATTATCTCATGAATACACCATTGTTGATCCCACTAGATCCAAGTAGACCTTTATTACTCTATATATCAGCAACAAGTACAGCATTAGGTGTATTATTGGCACAACATAATGCAGAAGGGAAAGAGTGTGTTGTTTACTATATCTCTCGCACACTGGTTGGCTATGAACTCAATTACACCCCTATTGAGCGAGCTTGCCTAGTAGTAATCTTGGCAGCAACTAAACTAAGGCACTATCTTTTGACACACAAGGTACAGCTCGTTGCAAAGATTGATCCACTAAAGTACTTACTCAGTAAAGCAGCATTGACAGGCCACTTGGCCAAATGGGTAATGATTCTCAGTGAATTTGACATTGAATATATGGACCATAAAGCTATCAAAGGTCAAGTTATTGCAGATCAGTTGGTTGATGCGCCACTCATAGGTGATCATCCTCTCCTTTCCAATTTTCCAGATGAAGAGATATTCATGATCACAACAGCACAACCATGGAAACTATACTTTGATGGTTCGTACACTAGGCATGGCTCGAGGGCAGGCATTCTGTTTATCACACCTCAAGGTGACAGCATCCTGAAGTCTTACAAGCTCACATTTCCATGCACAAACAACACAACAGAGTATGAGGCCTTGATCATAGGACTCAGGCTAGCCATACAATGGAAATTACAAGAACTACAAGTATATGGCGACTCCCAACTGGTCATTCGACAAGCAACAGATGAATATCAGACCAAGGATGATAAACTCATGCCATACAAGCAAATGGTGGAAAAATTAAAGGCATCATTTACTACTATCACCTTTGAGCAGATACCCCGAGATCATAATTGAGCTGCTAACGCTATGGCTACCATTGCATCTCTCTTAGATCTTCCACAGAATTCAACACGCTACGAGTTCTTGGTCGAACAACTTTGGATTCCCGCTTATGATATCTCTGAATCTGAGATGATATATCGCCTAATCGGTTCTAAATCCCCATGGTACGGTGAGTTCTACACCTATCTCCGCGATCACACCCTTCCTCCTAACCAATCGAATAACCAACGTAAAACCTTTATTCACCAAACTGCTCGATATACCATTATTGCCGAAACCCTATACCGATGCAGTCTTGATGGTACTCTCCTTCGATGTGTAGAACAAGATGAGATAACAAAGGCCTTGGAAGAGGTACATGAAGGAATTTGTGGAACTCATGCAAGCGGTCCGTCACTAGCCAAGAAACTCCTACGCACTGGATACTATTGACCATCCATGGAAAAAGACTTCTACTACTTTGTCAGGAAGTGCAAGAAATCCCAAGTTCATGGAGACCTAATACATGCACCAGCATAGGAATTGCAACCAATCACAACACCATGGCCCTTTTATCAATGGGGTCTTGACCTTGTGGGTAAAATCCATCCATCTTCATCCAATGGTCACAAATTCATTATTACCGCCACCGAATATTTCACAAAGTGGATTGAAGTTGTTCCACTTACCCAAGTTACCACCAAATAGATCGCCTCATTCACCCTTAATTACATCATCTGTCGGTATGGTGTGCCCATGTCCATCATCATAGATAACGGTCTTCCTTTCAAAAATCAGGATGTCTGTGAACTCTGTGAGAAATTTCACATCCAACGCCGCTTTTCCACTCCCTATTACCCACAAGGCAATGGTCAGGTCGAAGCATCAAACAAGAACATATTCAGGATCCTAAAGAAGATAGTCAATGATGTCGATCATGATTGGCACATTCAATTGAATCTAGCACTATGGGCATATCGAACTAGCATTCAAACCCCTACAGGCACAACTCCCTACTCATTGGTCTATGGTGCAGAAGCTATTTTACCTATTGAGGTCGAGATACCATCACTACGGGTTTCCTTGCACAATCTCATCGATGATGAAGCATACAGAGTATCCCGTCTTCAGGACATAGATCTACTTTATGAGAAGCAACAAGCTGCATACAATCACCTCAAGGCCTATCAGCAGCGCATGAGCAGAAGCTATAATCATCGAGTTAGACCTCGTACATTCAAGGTAGGTGATCTTGTTCTTCGAGAAAATCCTCATAACAAACCCAACCGATAACATCAAAGAAAGTTTGAATCAAATTGGCTGGGTCCATATATTATCACTGCTGTATTTGGGTCCGGGGCATATCAGTTGGCTACTTCAGAAGGAGAACCGCCAGCAGATCCAATCAACAGCAGGCACCTCAAAAGGTTTTATACATAAGTTGCACAGAGTGTTAAGATCCCGTATATACTGGCAAAAATACCAAAAACATCCAGAAAAATGTCCTAAAGAAAATACAAAAAAACATCAAAAGAGTAAAGAAAAATCATGCATCCAAACGGTGAACAACCACTCTGGTGGCACCTTGGGTAAGTGTGACGGTGAAAACCTGGCAAACAGGCGCCACTCATAAAGGCTATGGCTCCATTGTCTTTCAGGCTTGTTGCGATCACATTCACTACATACACACATCCATCCGCCCAAACCATGGCTTATTATTGATCTGCAATCATGAGATAGTACTTCATGCATCTTGCGTCCCGCTTTTTCATAGTCATGTCTAAACTGGGGGCAATTCCCTTAACCTTTTGATGGAAGTGGATTCTGCATTACTTGTGATTCATTAGTTCTTCATTCAAAACCATCTCACAAAATCCAAAAACACTCAAAACTGTCTCTCCAAAATACCAAAAACATTTGAAAACAATCACAAAATCCAAAAACATGATAAAACATCAAGACAAACAAAAACATGGCAACACACTATACATACGTTTTTTTCAAAACAGATACCAAACAAAAGAGTGTGAAATAATCAAACGATGACCACTGATCACATCAACCAAACAATCAACATCAAACACAAAAAACTGTCTTCAACAAGGATGCATCCTTCCTTACCAAAACAAAGACAAAATGACGTTTTCTTTGACGAGAAAATTATGTGTTAAGCTATCAAATACTTGGTTGATTTGTGAGTAATTCATTCGTTTATATGTATCAGGTTCCTACAGCATTGTTTGTGTATCTTCGGTGCATTATTCCGATGAAGTTCTGGGGCATGTACTAATGGTGTCTACGTTGGAATTTCACTAAGCTACATGATTTTATGCAAAATGCAATCATAGATCACTACGGCTTGCTGAATACAATGTATACCTCGACCATATGAGCATGAACCATTACCAAGGATCCATATTCTTTATTCTTTATGTACATACTGTTTGCTTACAAGAACAATGCTCCTTCTTTGGTTCCTCCTCATCCAATTTGGATAAAGGTTTTTGTCTCTTATTAAGGTATTCACTTGTCTCAGGATATGACCAGCCCAAGATCAAGGAGGACGATCCAAGTCATGCATGAATGAAGATGATCCTTGTCTGTTCCGCAAGCAATACTTTGGTCAACTTGACCCATTATATCAAGTTGTTTGTATTAACTTTCTATATCAAATCCATGTAAGAAATACTCTGGTCATCTTGAATCATTATGTCAAGATGTTTGTATTTTCTTACAACATTTTAAAGCTTGATGATGAAAAATAAAGCACTATGAATCGTCATTTCATCTCATCTGTTTATATGTTTCATTTCGTTGCATATCGCCCATCCATTCACTCATTCACTCATTCATATGTATGATTTGTATGCAAATGTAAACAAAGTTAAAATGAGCAGTTATGTGACAATTGAGCTTGTCTTGGATACAATCGCGATCGAGTACTCTGATACATCATCAATGCATCATGCAAAGTCTCAAATACCTTGCATTCATCATAATCATATCATCATCATTACATTTAGTTGCATTAAGAACATTTCATATCATTTTAGTTGTTTAAAAATGCATATAGTTCATTATCATTTATTTATTAAACATTAGTCTTCTTATATCATCTCATCATTGCATAATGTTTAAGATTCATTCATATAAACCAATTATCCTTGATTGTATTAGCCATTCACTATGCATTCATTTAGTGTCAGTTGTCCATTATCATATTATCATCCTTTATTATCCTTTTATCGTTGCATACATTCATTTATCTATTCATTAGTTAAAAATTGTATTCATTCATCCCTTATTAAGTGTCTTATTAGGCTCATTTTAGGATTCATTTAAACATTGCATTCATTATCCCTTTTTAAATTGCATTAAGGTGCAGTTATTAACCATAAGTTGCATTATTATCACATTATCATTTTACTTAATCATATTTAGGCATTTAGAATCATAAAACCATTTGTCTCAAACATTGGTTCATACCATTTTATATTTACATTATACGTATGCATTCATTTAGACACCATCATATAAACATTTGTACTTTACATTTGTTTATCCATATTTCATTCATCCAAAACACCATCTAGATGCATCTACATACATAGAATCATTCCTTCAAAACATTGCATTAACATCATTGCACATCATTATCTCATCATTATATCAAACATGAAGCACAAGATCTTGTCCATATCATCATAAACATACATCATCATCATGGCATTACATACATAAAGCAATACATCAAACAAAACATGCACACATGTATAAACCTGCATTCATATGTCAGTATCCAACATCATAAATCATCATAAAACATGCATATAGGAATCATCTCATAAATGCATACATATACACGTATCCATCTAAACATAAACTCATAAAATCACCATCCTGCATAACATCCATACATATCAAATGCATATCATCAAAATATGGGATCTCTTCATATATATCATCTCATGTATCAGAGTACAATGAAGTCTACAAAAATTGGCTACCGAGAGCCATCCAAGACATAGTCCAAAATAACAATGATAACATACATGCATGCAAAATGCTCTCTCAGATGCCACTCTGACCAGATGTTGCACCACCATCACCACCTGCTCCACTACTAGTCCTCACACCATCTGATCTATCTCTCTGTGGAGGCCCCATCAAACCCCCACTAGCTCCTGCACCACCTGACCTATCTCTCTGTAGAGGACCCACCACACCCCCACTACTTTGCATCCTCTGAGATCGCTCTGATATGGCCTGTCGCATCTGTGAATAGCTCAGTGCTCACTGACTAGCTGGCACCACCTGCTCATATAGACCCCGCCAATAATCAACCTCTCCACCTACTCTCTATACCTCCCTCGCCAATGCCTCCACAAACGGCCCCTATCCTTGTACTCCCTCCAGAACCCTCACTCTCTCCTGCAACTAGACCACCCTGTCAACAGCCTGATCTCTCTCCCGCAGCACTACAGTCAGCTTTGACTCTCGTGCAAATAGTTGCACATCTCTCGCTGCAACCTCCACCTCCAGATCCTCCACCCGTGTCTCAGCTGCTGTCAGTCGAGTATGCAAATGTGCTAGCATATGCTCCCAAGGATCACCACCCCCTGTCGCTCCCTCCCCTGTCTCCATAGGTGCCTCTCTGGTGGCTCCCTCCCCTCTGTCCATTGGTATCTCCCTCTCCATACCTCAGCCACCTAATCTGACTCCTCCCGGCACCAACGGCCCCTGTGATATCCACAGTGGCAATCTGCCTCTCCCTCTCTGCTGTACCCGACCACCTAAGCCACCACCTCCACCATCTCCTCCTCCTCCGTCACCACCATCCCCCCTCCCTCGTCCACCTATCATCGGTCCTCGACCTCCTCCCCTCCTCTGTCTTTGTCCCCTCTCCTCCTCAAAATCAGGAATAGGCTCTGTTGGATCTGATATCTGAAGTATCAGATGAGCCACCCTATACTGTGTATACTCATCTAACACCCCAACATCCACCACCCTCGGCCGTATATCCCATGGCCTTACCTGAAGCATCTGGAACTCTGCCAATGCCTGATCATATGGAAGTACTAGCCCCCATGCATATCTCTCTCGGACCACTCTGGCATACTCTCCTGATCCCCTCAGTAATCCCTGTTGTCGTCCAAACTACCTCAGAACCCTGCCTAGCACTTGTCTCTCTACATCGTAGGATGTCCGCCCAATGAGGAATCGGGTCATGAATACATACGGCAAGGCCTCCGCATCATCCTCCCAAGGCTCACACTCTAGATAAGGTCTCCAGATCACCACATCAAGATCATCTAGCGCCCGCTGCCACCACTCTAACTTCCCCAAGTGGGGCTGACTCATCATGTCGTTGTACATGAACATATAGGGCTGATCATCTGCCTGAAATCTCAGACTCATTGGTCGAGTCACCAATAAGTGCTCCCATGCCCAAATGTGTAGCAACGTCACTCCCACTGCCAAAGAGCCTCTCCCATGGTACGCTACCTCATGCAGCTCCTGATACATGTGCGCTAACACGCACGGTCCCCAAGCAAATCAGATCCCCTCTGTCATTATCTGCTCTATAACCTATCCCCATCCAATGGCCAGACCATGCGAGCATCTATCCGGACACAGTAGCCCTCCCACGATCCTAGACAAAACTGTAGGCAATGACTCAGACAACGTCGTGATGTCCTCCCAAGCTATGGAGCCGTCATCAATGAACACGTCCTCATCGAAGAATCATTGCACCGCTAGAGTCCCCCATTATCTATCATATGTAACTAGCTCACCCCGAATGGGAATATGCAGGATGCGCCACACATCCTCCAATGTCACCATCATCTCCCCCTGTGCTAGGTGAAATGTGCACGTCTCACTGTGCCAGCATTCTGCCAAGGCTGTAATCAAACCGTGATTCATCTGAATCACGGGCATATGCATCACATCATACAGCCCAGTTGCTGCAATGCAGTCAATCTTGGCCTCTGTCAGCCGATCCCGTAACCCCTGTGTCACTGGATGTCTCTCGCGTAACTGTAACACGCGTAAATCCTCCTACACATGGGCATCAATCAATCATCATCAGTTGTTTTGTTTTCAAACTTTCTTAAGTTTAAACCTAAACTATCAACAGATACTTTGATCAAGTATCTTCGGGTCTCAACAGGTAAGCAATCATGGCACACCTAGACTTCAACAGGCATTTATCCTAATGACCTAAGTCTCATCAAGGCTGCTATGGTTCAAAATTGAAAGGAAATAAAAGAGCAAGGAAAGGAAAATTAATCCAAGAAAGTTTATGATGAAGTAATTGTTACCAAGAGAAAAGCAATAAACTTGGAGCATCACCCAAATGTGAAGGAGGCACAAGAACTTTTGAAAGGGGAAAAGCAAAGAAAAACCCCTTGTGATATTATGAATGAGGCAATGCCTAAAAATGAAAGAGAGAGAGAGAGAGAGAGAGAGCAAGAAGCTCTTTACAATATTGTCATTAAGAAGAAATGAGAGAGGAGGCATCTCTTAAATAGAGATGAGGAGAGGAGTTACAAAGTAACTCCCAAATCTATGAATGCCACCATTCATAAAATGTGTGTGCCATGTGTCCACATCCTCTTATGGAGGAAATCTAATATTCCTTAATAAAGGAAAATAAAAGAAATGACTTGTCCTCACACATGTACTAGAGGACAAATTACATGTAGGAATTCCAAAGGAATATCCTAAACTAAATAAAAATAAACCTAAGCTAAGTAAAGATTAAATATTCTAACAAAAACAACTCTCACTTTACATCCCTTTTTCATCCATCATTGGCATCGGGAGATTTTTGTTCACACAAACTGGGGCATCTATTTTCCTAAACAAAATCGCTATCTTGCCAACAATAGTGCTAAACCCCTCACAATAGCACTAAACCCCTAACAAAAGCGCTTAATCAACCCTACAAAAGTGTTCAAATTGCAAAAGCGCTACAAGACATATGCAATAGCGCT
Organism: Cryptomeria japonica; assembly: GCF_030272615.1. Lineage (NCBI taxonomy): Eukaryota > Viridiplantae > Streptophyta > Pinopsida > Cupressales > Cupressaceae > Cryptomeria > Cryptomeria japonica. The sequence continues at coordinate 799,881,558 of NC_081409.1, forward strand.
GCTTAAAGACAAAACCGCTCAATTGAACCTTCAATAGTGCTAAACAAACAATAGCACTTAAACATGCATACAAAAGCGCTCATCTTGACAAACGCGCTCAAACAACAACACAATAGCATCATTGTGACACAAAAGTACTAGTTAATTGGACAAAAGCGCCAAAACATAGTTTCAACCTCCTGACTCAACTTGGACTCAGCAAAAAACATGACAAAAATGCATAAAATTCAAATTTTCAAATTTGCGTACCACTAGTCTATAGTCGTTTGGCCACTGGAATCGTCGAACTCGCTCGAAACAGTGCTCTACAATAGGTACCGCCATCTTGACTGCTGCTCACTCATCCAAAATATCACTATCAGAGCTCTAAATTCACACCGGTCGCGGTAACAAATGATCATGTTTTCACCCCTTTCTCCCCATATAAACCCTTCGTCGTCACTGTAACTTTCCCTCGTTCACCGTTGTGGTCCCCGTGAATTTCCCGAGCCTCCTATTTCTCTATTTTACCTCCAATTTTCTCTCATTCTTTCACCAATATTGCTAACTTCTTCTCTTCTATCACCCAGCCAATTTTCATTCTTTTTCGAGAGATCGCTCGATTTTTTGAAAAAAAATTGGCCCATCTCTCGAGGGGGCATACCACCCATTAAATCTATATTTTATGGGGCATTTCTTCACACCTATTTTTCTTTCTTTGAAACGATGCGACAAACCGCACCGTCTCAAAGAGGGGCAAATGTAGTCACATAAAACTATCCAATTTAATTAAATGAATATTTCATATTAATTTGATTAAAAATCCACTAGCCATCAGTTAATTCAATTAACATTTAATTAATTCATCTACAAATATTCTCCTATTAATTAAATAAATTATTTATTTTATTTTAATTAATTCATTATACCAAATTCACAAATCAATTCAATGAATAAATCATATTTATTTCATTTAATCCCATATTCCTCTTTTAAATAAATTAAATCAAACATTTGTTTAAATCATTTATCCCCCCACTTGCATTTTCCTACAAATGCAACTTGCACACATTTATTGATATAAATGTATTTTAATTTAATTAAAAATCCTATTTTCCCTCACCCACCAAATCTACTTGCAAACCTAAACCCATTCTAGATTCTTCTAACCCCTTCCTAATTAGCCTAATCCATCCTCTAATTATTGTCACATTCCTAAGCAACCTTAAGTCACTTCTCAAAGACTCCAAAGTCTTTGAAAAGCATTTAATGCTTTGTGTGTTCAACAATTTAATCTCCAAAGTCTTCCAAAACCACTAATGGCTCTTACATGACCATTTATGGCTCTTACATAACCATTTATGGTTATTTCAACTTGTAACCATGTGTCTCCTCAAGCATTTATTGCTTTGACAATGGTTATCCCTTTTGCCTTTGCACAAGAGTTTATCCATTGGATAAAAACTTTATTCTTTGAATAAAGAATTTATTCACTCAACCCAACCTTGACCCTAACCCCCAAGTTAACTCTCAGGTCATGTCAAGCATTTAATGCTTATTCCCTCTCCTCTCAACCTATCTCACATTGACACTTGTCAACCAGGGATTTGGTTGAAAGCCCTCACATGGATCTTAAATCATTCAATCCTGACCCTTGTTGAGATTACTCAATCTCAACCATCCATTGCTCCATTTTACCTATAAACAGACCTCACATTCCTCATTTTCAAATCCTCGAGCATTTAGTATTCTTAACCATAATCCTGAAAAACTTGTATGCATTTAATCTACAATGAATTTTAGAGAGCATTTAGCATAAATCAGTAATATATTGTTATCTTGGACTAAAATAAATCTTAGTTCTTTTGTCATAATATGTTTAATTAGTTTGTTTTACACTTGCATAGCATAAGCTTGAGATCATCCACAATCTTGAATCTCCATAAGCATCCATAGTGCAAAAAGCTGCTGAGAGCTACACTATTTTGGAACTTGGAGAGGAGAGGAACAAAGGAGAAAGAGCTAAGAACATGTTAAGAGCCATTTGGAGATGTCTTCTTATATTTGTGTCATTTGTTAAATATGTTAGCATGATCTTAGTATCTCTTTTGATATGTCTGCTTAGATTAGTTTTTGGTAGAATAACACTAACGATTTCTTGTGTGTTTTTGTGTGTTATACGACTGCAGGTTCCAGTCTAACCTTTGGGTATTTTGCAAAGCATCATTTGGTGAACCTGACGTGAATCTAAGCACCCAAAACAATCTTTTAAAAAAACTAACAAACATGTTTGAATATTGAACTTGACACACAGGTAGCACTTTAGCACTTTTGATCGCGTTGTAACGCTATTGCAACTTGTTATTCTAGCGCTATTGTCTTTACAATAGCGCTATTGTCTCAAGTTTGGCGCTATTGTGCTTATTTTAGCAATTTTGTGCTTATTTGAGTGCTTTTGTGCTTGTTTTAGCGCTGTTGCATTTGTTGTCAGAATTTTATTTTTAGCACTGTTGTGTTTGTATTAGCGCGTTTGTGTTAAATAGCGCTTCTATTCAAACACAGAGTGGCGCTATTGTAACAGAACTTTGTAAAAAAAGACTCTGTAACCAAAATTTTAAAATTTGTTAGGCTTGTAGAAGCCCAACATAAATTCGGTTTTTGCTAATTGTTCGTTTCTTGTGCAGGTGTTCGAAACTAACCCTTTTGTTGCTAAAAGTTAAAAAAAAATCCATTTTGGTGCTCTAAAAATTGAACAAAACAAGTTTGTTTTCTTGCAAGATTAGGATCATTTGCATTTGGTGCTCTAAAAATTGAACACCACAAATTTACTTCCTTGCAAGTTAGGTTCATTTTATTTGGTGCTTAAAACAAGACAAGAAATTTTTTTTTCTTGCATCAAACTAAAATTTACAATCCACACTTCAAAATTTTGGTGCAAATAAAATTCACAATCAACTTGTCTCAATTTTGCAAAAGTTATTTACTTCAAGCAAACGTGTTTTTTATTAACTTGACTAGGATTTCATTTTCCTAGTTACTTAAACATATTGCCTTTGAGGTTAAAAAGAACATCATGGTTGTTGGAGCAACATCTCCAAATTAGATAAAAAAATCATTGCAATGACAAGTTAAAAAGAACCAGTGTTTTTTCGTGATTGGCACACTTGTGCAAAAAGTTGGTCGAGTGGTCCTACTTCTAACACACACTATCCTCTCCCTTGGCTTTCGTGGTCCTAGGTGCAAGAGAAAAGTGTTAGTAACACTCAAATTTTTATCTTTTTAAGAGACGTCTGCCAAGAGACACATCACTCTTGGGAACGACCTCGCGCGGTAAATCCTTCGAGCCGCTATAGAAATCAGGTGAGAGCGAAAGTTGTAGCCTTAAGTATAGTTGTTCCTATAGTGTAACTTGTCGAAAGGACAAATGGGCCCCACCACAAGTTACAAGGCTCTTAAGTGAGTCACTGCAGAATGAACTTATGTCCAAGGACATTGAAAATGACTAAACACCTTTAAGTAGTAGCCCACCCGTTCTATTGATTGAGGATATTTGTGATATAATTCAGTGCAAAAGCATAGATGGTTTTGCTCCCAAGATACTCACCATACATATTTCCTTGAGTAGAAACATAGCTTTTTGAAAAGTCACTTGTGGCTTGATGAAAGTGGTGACTCCCCCATCATAGGGATCATCTATTTGTTATACTCGTGCAAGAATTAGTAAATCACATCCTTACCTGCCACGGCGGGATTCATAAGGTATGTAGTACCAAAGTTGAAGAAATATCAAGATGTGGGATGAATTTATCACAACTGGTCATTTGACCTTAGGGATACAAAGTGTTTGAAGTGTTTTCATTTTAGTCAAGACCAAGTACAAATTGAGCCGACTTCGGGCTTTGGAAAGAAAAACACCTAAAAAACACTTAAAGGAAAAGGTCATAAAAAGTCCAAGGATTGGGTTAATCTAGACCCATACTCATTTGTGCCTTTTTAGGCAACATTCTTGTGTTTGTGTGCTTGCTTTGTTTTCTTGTCAAAGAAACATCATAGAATCCAAAAATCAAAACAAGTATTCATCCAACCAAACATTTTTCAAAACAATCCAAAAAGATCAAAATCAGAGAACAAAGTATCAAAACTTTATGACCATTCTTCACATCTTGAGAAAAAAGAATCTTCATCAAAACATCAACTTGAAAAGAAGACCATTGAGCTCAAAGGCTTTGATCAAAAGGAGGAAATTCTTCTATCTAAATAGACAAATGTTTGTCACTCATAGAGTTTTTCTAAGTCACATGCGTCTCTACCTTCAAGGCAAATCAAACGAATTTGATTCAGAGTCATTAAACCACAGAGCTTATATGCAATATAGAGCTTTGAGTTATCACAAAAACCAAGGAGGCAAGATCAATTCCAACTTCTTCCCAAACATTTGTATCACATACAACGTAGCTCGAGAAATGCCACCAATGCCCAAAAGGGAAGAGATATAATTTGTTCCATTTGTGACACAAAGCTTTTATTGAAGTTAAAACATCTCATCAATTCCCACATTCACTTCATCATCAATCCGTTTCAACTCTCAAAACATTAAAGAGGTTCTTGTCCTAAGTTCTCTTTTGGATATTGCTTGAATCAAACAACAAAACATCACTTTTAGATTGTTTCTACATCTAGGAAAAGCTCATCCTAAGAGACATATCTACGCAGGTTAAAACTAGTTTATGAGTGAATCCTCTCATTACTAGGTAGTTAAGTCTATAACACATCTCAGATTTCTCTTAACCTTATCACATCAAACCTTATCAAACACAACAAGCAATTCAAAGAAGAAAACTTTGGTAATATCTACCTTTAAGTGCTAGAGATCCACATGCAAAACAACACACCAACCATCAATCTTTCATTTCATCAAAAACTCATCATCATTTTCACCCAACTTCAACAAAAACTCATAAACAAAATGGCTCAAACCTGATCACAGTCAAGGCAACAAGAAATAGAAATTGAAGAAGAAGAGGAGGAAAATATCAATGAATTTCAAGAAGCACTTGGAGGAAATGCTAATGACGAAAACCCAAGTACTCCTACTCCTGCAACAATAGAAAGGGCTCAGCACAACCCTCTCTTTAACAGACTTTTTAAGGAAATACTCAAGAGCAATGCGGATGCTCACTTTTTAAAGCTTGCTCAAGAAGGATCCAAACTCCCCTCTGACATTGATCTTGCACAACTAAGACAAGCATCAGAATGACAAGGTCGCCATGAAGAAGAAAGAGGTAGAGATCCCATCAGATATAACATTCCTCGAGGCAACCCACCTCCTCCTCCCCCGAATGACATAGAGATGTTGTGGCAACAAGTGGAAAATCTCGCCCAACAACTTCGTAGTGGCGTAAAGACTAATCAATTTTCACTCAATGGCATTTGTCCCTATCCCTTTGATAGGAATCTTTATATGCCACCTTTTCCACGAGGGTTCGAAACACCCAAATTCGAAAAGTATAGAGGAAAGGGAGATCCTCGCGATCATGTCAGGGAATTCCACTCAGCTTGCCTCGAAGTGGCATACGAAGATACGTACCTCATACACCTTTTTCCCCAAAGCTTGGGAGGAACAACCACATCATGGTTTTCCCGACTACCGGGTGGCATTAGGACCTTTGAAGAGCTAGTTCAGAAGTTCTTGGCACATTACTCTCATAACATTGAACGTGATATCACCATGGCTGATCTATGTAACACTAAACAAAAACCAGGTGAACTATTCTCAGTATTCCTGCAACGATGGCGTTGAATGTCTAGCAAATGTTCTCTTCAGTTGCCTGAACAAGAACTAGTAGAAATATTTATTTCCAATTTAAACGAAGAAATGGAATTTCACCTGGATGTCAAAGACACAGACTCTTTCAATGATATGATCACAAAAGGTTTAAAATGTGAGCGGGCTCTCATCAAGAAAGGACTTATCAAAATCTATAATGAACCAAAGGATGGTCCTCGCCCACGCTTCAATAGTTACAAACCAAGCTTCTGGAACAAAAAAAAAATGTTGTCAACGACGGGGTTGTGGATACAAGAACTATCAAAAGTGCGCAACCTGTAGTTCAATTTGCAAGACAGAATCCCCCACCTCAGACTAACGTAGTTGCTCCTCTAAATCAAGGCCGCATTACATCTCACGATGAACCCAGACCTCGTCAACAAAAACAAAAGCGAACATACACTCCCTTAGGGGAACCCATCAAAACAGTATTACGACAACTGGTTTCTCAAAATCTGGTAACTCTACCCAAAACATCAAACTATGAACCTCAAGTCAAACCTACATGGTGGAGGGATACTAAACATTGTGATTTCCATCAAGGGAGAGGACACAAGACAAGCAATTGTCACAGATTGAAAGATCTTATTCAGGATCTTATTGACTGAGGTGAAATTGAAATCGAAGGACATGACCCAAAGACAACAAACAATGATCATCTTATTGACCGAGGTAAAATCAAAATCGAAATCGAAGGACATGAATGTATAGATGGGTGGAATGCAATGGAATGCAGTATAAACAAATGAGATGAAAGGACGATCCATAGTACTTTTATTTTCATCACTAAGCTTTAAAACATTGTAATAAAATACAAGCAACTTGACATAATGATTCAAGACGACCTGAGTATTTCTTACATGGATTTTGATATAGCAAGTTAATACAAGCAACTTGATATAATAGATCAAGTGGTGCTAAGTATTGTTTGCAGAACTGACAAGGATTATCTCCTTTCATGCATGACTTGGAACGTCCTCCTTGATCTTTTGCCAATCATATCCTGAGACCAGTTCATACCGTAATAAGAGATAAATCATTATCGAGCATGGATGAGGTAGTAGGAACCAAACATGGAGCATTGTACCTGCAAGCAAACAACATATATAAAGAATAAAGAATAGGGACCCTCGATAATGGTTCATGCTCATATGGTCGAGGTATACATTGTAGTCAGCAAGCCAGAGTGATCTATGACTGTATGTTGCATACGATCACGTAACTTAGTGAACTTCCCACGTAGACACCATTAGTACATGCCCCAGAACTTCATCGAAATAATTCGCAGAAGACATACAAACAATGCTTAGGAACCATCGTGGCCACTCTAATCACTCGTGGATATCCCGGAGTAGTGTAGGAACTTGATATATATAAATGAATGAATAACCTACAAATCAACCAAGTATTTGATAGCTTAAACAGAATTTTCTTGTCAAAGAAAACGACATAATGTCTTTGTTTTGGTAAGGAAGGATGCATCCTTGTTAAGACAGTTTGTGTGTTGATGTTGATTTGTTTGGTCAATTTGATAAGTGATCATCATGTGAGTATTTTTTAATGTTTGTTTGGTATCTGCTTGAATTTGCCTATACAAAGCGTTGCCATGTTTTTTCTTGATTTGATGTTTTCTGATGTTTTTGGATTTTGTGAGAAATTTTTCCAATGTTTTTGGTATTTTGATGATTGTTTTGAATGTTTTTGGATTTTGTGAGATACTTTTGAATGAAGAACTCAATGAATCACAAAATAATGTAGAATCTCCTTCCATCAACTAGATTAAGGGCATTGCCCCTAGTTTAGACATGACTTATGAAAAAGTGGGATGCAAGACGCATGAAGTACTATCCTTGATTGCAGATCAATAACAAGCCATGGTTTTGGGGTGATGGATGAGTGAATGTAGTGATCGCAACAAGTCTGAAAGACAATGGAGCCATAGCCTTTATGACTAGCGCCTGTTTGCCAGGTTTTCACCATCGTACTTACCCAAGGTGCCACTGAAGTGTTTGTTCACCATTTGGATGCATGATTTTTCTTTACTATTTTGATGTTTTTGTATTTTCTTCAGTACATTTTTCTAAATGTTTTTTTGTGTTTTTCTGGTATGTAGGGGAGCCTGATGCCCTGTGCAGGTTAGGTATAAAACTGTTTGAGGTGCATGTTGTTGATCGGATCTGCTAGCAGTTCTCCTTCAGACGTAGCCAACTGATATGCCCCAGACCCAAATACAACAGTGATAACATATGGACCCATCCAGTTGATTCAAACTTTCCCTGATGTTCTCTGTTCAGTTGGTTACGAGGATTCTCTCAAAGAACAAGATCACCCACCTCAAATGTACGAGGTCTAACTCGATGATTATAGCTTCTGCTCATGCGCTGCTAATAAGCTTTGAGGTGATTGTATGCAGCTTGTCGTTTCTCATCAAGTAGCTCTAAGTCCTAAAGACGTGATACTATGTATGCTTCATCATCTTTGATATTATGTAAGGAAACCTGTAGAGATGGTATCTCAACCTCAATAGGAAGGATGGCTTCTGCGCCATAGACTAGTGAGTAGGGAGTTGCGCCTGTAGGGGTTTGAATGCTAGTTCGATACACCCATAGTGCTGGATTCAATTGAACATGCCAATCACGGTCGGCATCATTGACTGTCTTCTTGAGGATTCTTAATATGTTCTTGTTTGATGGTTCGGCCTGACCATTGCATTGTGGGTAATAGGGAGTGGAAAAGCGGTGTTGGATGTGAAACTTCTCACAAAGTTCACAGACATCCTGATTCTTGAAAGGAAGACTATTATCTGTGATGATGGACATGGGTACACCATACCAATAGATGATGTAATTAAGAATGAATGAGGTGATCTTCTTGTTGGTGACTTGGGTAAGTGGAACAGCTTCGATCCACTTTGTGAAGTATTCAGTAGCGATAATGATGAATTTGTGGTCATTGGATGAAGATGGATGGATTTTACTCACAAGGTCAAGTCCCCTTTGACAAAAAGGCCATGGTGTTGTGATTGGTTGCAATTCCTGTGCCAGTGCATGTATCGGGTCTCCATGAACTTGGCATTTCTTGCACTTTCTGACAAAGTAGTAGGATTCTTTTTCCATGGATGGCCAATAGTATCCAATGCGCATGAGTTTCTTGGCTAGTGACGGACCACTTGCATGAGTTCCACAAATTCCTTCATGTACCTCTTCCAAGGCCTTTGTTATCTCATCTTGTTATAGACATCGAATGAGAGTACCATCAAGACTGTGTCGGTATAGGGTTTCAGTAATAATGGTATATCGAGCGGTTTGGCGAATAAAGGTTTTACGTTGGTTATTCGATTGGTTAGGAGGAAGTGTGTGATTGCAGAGGTAGGTATAGAACTCACCGTACCATGGGGATTCAGAACTGACAAGGTGACATATCATCTCAGATTCGGGGATATCATAAGTGGGAATCCAAAGTTGTTCGACCAAGAACTCGTAGCATGTTGAATTCTATGGAAGATCTAAGAGAGATGCGATGGTAGCCATAGCATCAGCAACTCAATTTTGATCTCGGGGTATCTGCTCGAAGGTGATAGTAGTGAATGATGCCTTTAATTTGTCCACCATTTGTTTGTACGGCATGTGTTTGTCATCCTTGGTCTGATATTCATCTGTTGCTTGTCGAATGACCAGTTGGGAGTCACCATATACTTGCAGTTCTTGTAACTTCCATTGTATGGCTAGTCTGAGTCCTATGATTAGGGCATCATATTCAGCTATGTTGTTTGTGCATGGAAATGTGAGCCTATAAGACTTTGGGATGCTATCACCTTGAGGTGTGATAAACAGAATGCCTGCCCCCGAGCCATGCCTTGTATATGAACCATCAAAGTATAGTTTCCATGGTTGTGCTATTGTGATCATGAATATCTCTTCATATAGAAAATTGGAAATGAGAGGATGATCGCCTATGAGTGGTGCATCGGCCAACTGATCTGCAATGACATGTCCTTTGATAGCCTTACGATCCACATACTCAATATCAAATTCACTTAGAATCATCACCCATTTGGCCAAGCGGCCTGTCAATGTTGCTTTGCTGAGTAAGTATTTGAATGGATCAATCTTTGCAATTACTTGTACTTTATGTGTCAATAGATAGTGCCTTAGTTTGGTGGCTACCAAGATTACTTCTAGGCAAGCTTGCTCAATAGGTGTGTAATTGAGTTCACAGCCAACCAGTGTGCGAGAGATGTAGTTAACATCACACTCTTTGCCTTATGCATTGTGTTGTGCCAATAGTACACCTAATGCTATATTTGTTGTTGATATATAGAGTAGTAGAGGCTAACTTGGATCTGGTGGAATCAACAATGGTATATTCATGAGATAATATTTAAGCATTTGGAATGCTTGTTGGCATCTGGTATCCCATTGAAAGCAGATGTTCTTGTGTAGCAGGTGTGTAAAGGGGTGACACTTATCTACCAGTTGTGCAATGAATCTTCGGATGGATTGAAGTCATCCTTGTAATGTCCTTAGCTGACTGATGTTCTTCGGAGGTTGCATGTCCATGATTTCTTAGACCTTTGTTGGATCGACCTTAATGCCTTTGCTTGAGACAATGTATCCTAGAAGCTTCCCTGAGGTTACTCCAAAGACACACTTCTTTAGGTTGATTCAAACATGATATTGTTCCAGTCTGTCAAAGATTTTCTCTAAGATGTCCAGATGACCTTCTCTTGTGAGTGATTTTGCCAATAAGTCATCAACATAATCTTCCATTATTGTACGCATCATATCATGGAAGATGGTGGTCATTGCTCGTTGATAGGTGGCTCCTGCATTCTTTAGACCGAAAGGCATTACATTCTAGTAGTATGATCCCCATGGACATGTGAAGGCCATCTTATGTTGATCCTCTGGTGCGATCTTTATCTGGTTGTACCCTAAAAATCCATCCATGAGTGAAAGCATGGCATGTCCCGTTGTTAGGTCCACTATTATGTCGATGTTTGGTAGGGGGAAGTCATCTTTAGGACATGCTTTGTTCAGATCTCTAAAGTCGGTATAGATACAGATGCCCCCATTTGGTTTGCGAACAGGTACAATGTTGGATATCCAATCTGCATAATCAATTGGTCTAATAAAACCAACATCTAGGAGTTTTTAAGTTTTGAGCTTTGACTAGTACCGCGATCTGAGGATGCATCTTGTGAAGGTTCTGCTTGACAGGTTTGGCTCCTTCTGCTATGGTGAGGTGATGCATGACTAAACCAGGATCAAGCCCAAGCATGTCTGCATATGACCATACAAATTTAATCTAGTGCTTCTGGAAGAATTTAACAAACTTAGGTTGTTCCTCTAGAGTTAAAAGAGATGCCAGATGTATGTGGTGAGGTGTTTCAAGAGTCCCCACGTTGTATTTTTTTGTCTCTTTAATGAGAATTATTGATCATTCTTGTTGTGCACTAGAGGGGAGAATGTCAAACCTTTCATCCTGAGGCACCTCAAAGAGGTTTTCACCATTGGATACACTCTTTCTTTTTACTTTTGTGGGATCAAATAGTGTCGCAGTGTGGTTTTCACTAGAAGATCCATGTTTTATTGTTATATTTTTGCAACTGAAAGGTTTGGCATCCCCCCAAAGTATGTTGCACTATTAAGTTCAATGGCGAATCCAACTTTGTGATCCCCACTTGGTATGTTATCCTGTAGTTCCAAAAAGTCAATGATCGCCTCATCATTTTGGAAATGCTCAAGACATGGGGGATTAGGTTGGTTCCATTCGATGAGTTCAGGATGGATAATGGGCATTACCTCATCGATTAGGTTAAGTTCATTAGATGTTTCAGTGAGGGTTAAGATGTTGTGGTGAAGGTCGTTGATGGTACTCTCCCTGTCAGAATCAAGCGTAGGATGCGTCGTAGGGTCTGTGGAAGGTGTTTCCAATTTAGGAACCCAAGAAGTCTTTATCTCTGCTTCTCCGTAAACAGGGATGTCCTTGTGAGGGGGAGGGCGTGATGCATCTTGCTCATCCAAAGTATTAAGCTGTATGGAATCAAATTCCCACTCATGCGAATCGATCTCTGAGTCACTTTCCAGTATCCGATTACTATACCATACTGAGATGTCCTTTGAGTTAAACATTGCAGGTGTGATCGGTTGATGTGTCGTTGTAGGTGAAATGATTGGTGCTGCAGGAAGGATTATGGGGATCAATGAATCCGATACAGGGAGTATCGGTAGTGTTGACTCTGCTGCTTCTGCTGGAATTGCTGGTGTCGTAGATACTGCTGGGAATTCTGATATAGTTGTTGCTGCTGAGGGTGCTATTGATGTTATTATTGCTGCTGATGGGATCGTTGGTTTTATTGGTGGGATGATGGGTGTTGTAGATGGTTTTGCTAAGATTTTTAGCCTCAATGGGGCAGTTGTTATGGTGTTTGATGTGGCTTTTATAATCAAAGGTGACCTTTTTGTAATAGGACAATATAGTGGTTTGTTGGGTTTCCCTTTGAATCTGAGCTTAGGAAGGATCTCCTTTTGAAAGCCTAGGCCAGTGTTATCTTTGGGCTTTAATTTTGGCTATAGTGGTTCATGTCTTCCTTGCTTGCAAGGTCCCGAAGCACTTTGACCATCATAACCCGTTCTTTGCATAATGAGAAGGCCTTTCCCATATTGATCTGTGGGAAGCTTAGCTTGTGGGATTTCTGTGGTGATAGGATCTTTATAGATCCATTCTGCTAAGTCTTCATCTCTAGTCTCTTCCTCTTGACTCATTCCAAGGATGAACGGTGTCAAAGTACATGCTGGCTTGAGCAGTGGTTGTTGAAGTAACCGTTGAGGTTTACCATGAGCTCTAGGGGAAGTAGGCATTTGTCCTACACAAAAGAGTTGGCTCAAATTGTACTCCCTGGGACCTTCCTCTACTATTTTCATCTTGAGCTTCTCTTGCTTGAGTATAGTGGTGTTTGAACTAGAAAGGGAGGCTAGACTTACGTATGATGTGGATGAGATGGCTTCTCTATTGTTGGGAACGGTAAGCTCTGGTTGATGACTGATATTATGACAATATGCAAAGAGATTTGCATCTCCCAGGATTGCGATTTCTACACCATTATGCGGGAACTTGATACACTAATGGTAGGTGGATGGAATGACTTGCATGGCGTGTATCCAAGGTCTTCCTAATAATAAATTATATGGCAGAGGAAGGTCCAGAACTTGACAGATGATGTGTTTCACTACAGGACCCACTCGTATTGGTAGTACAACAACTCCTTTGGATGAATGCTCTGCATCATTATACGCTTTGATTGTTATCTTTTTGCGGGGATCCGCTGATTCAATTGCATATCCCAAAGCTGTGACTAATTGTAGTGTATAGACATTCAGGTCTGCTCCATTATGAATCAAGACTCTCTTGATCCTATGTTGGTTGATAAACCCTTCAATGTGGAGTGAGGCGTTGTGAGGTTGTTGGAAGGATGAGTTGTCACTTTCAGAGAAAGTGAAACAAGGTGATGATCTTAGGTTTCCAACCATAGCTTGGAAGTGATTTGTATTTAGGTTTGTAGGGATTGATGCCTCTTGGAGAGCTTGATCCAAGATTGTTTTATGAGATGGAGATAGGCGCAATAGCTCTAAGATAGATATCGGTGCGGGCGTTTTGTCTAATTGGTCCACAAGGTTATACTGCTTTGGGATAGATGTGGTGCCTTGTGGAGCTGCTTTTATGGTAATCTTGACATGACGTGTAACAACATTGCAAGTGGAGCTTGGATTTTTTATGGTAATAGTTGCAATTTTTTCACTGGCATAATACAAGTGATTCACAATGTAATTATACGTGGCTTGCGTATATTCAATGGTATCTGTGCTTCGCCCTGAAGTGGAAGGACCCCTTTGATCTTGTGATGGAAGTGGATTTTTAAACATGAGATGATCATTGTTTGTTGTCTTTGGGTCATGTCCTTCGACTTCGATTTCACCTCGGTCAATAAGATCTTGAATAAGATCCTTCAATCTATGCCAATTGCTTGTCTTATGTCCTTTTCCTTGATGGAAATCGCAATGTTCAGTATCCCTCCACCATGAAGGTTTGACTTGAGGTTCATAATTTGATGTTTTGGGTAAGGTCACCAGATTTTGAGAAACCAATTGGCGTAACACTGTTTCAATGGGTTCCCCTAAGGGAGTGTATGTTTGTTTTGGTTTAAAATTTTGTTGACATTGTGTGGGTTCCTCTTGAGATGTGTTGCGGCCTTGATTTGGAGGAGCAACTGTATTATTCTTGGGTGGGGGGTTCTGTCCTACAAATCGAACCACAGGTTGTGCACTTTTGATAGTTCTTGCATCCACAACCCCGTCATTGATGATGCTTTGTTTTTGTTCCAGAAGTTAGGCTTGTCACTATTGAAGCGCAGGCGAGGGCCATCCTTTGGCTCATTGTAGATTTTGATCAGCCCTTTTTTGATGAGAGCCCGCTCACATTTTAAACCCTTGTTGATCATGTCATTGAAAGAGTCTGTGTCTTTTACGTCTAGGTGAAATTCCATTTCTTCATTTAAGTTGGAAATAAATATTTCCACTAGTTTTTGTTCGGGTAACTGAAGAGAACGTCTGCTAGACATTTGACGTCATCGTTGCAAAAAGACTGAAAATATCTCACCTAGTTTTTGTTTAGTGTTACATAGATCAGCCACTGTGATATCGTGTTCAATGTTGTGTGAGTAATGTGCCAGGAACTTTTGGATAAGTTCTTCAAATGTCCTAATGCCACCTGGTAATCGGGAAAACCATGATGTGGTTTTTCCTCCCAAGCTTTGGGGAAAAAGTCGCATTAGGTATGTGTCCTCGTATGCCACTTTGAGGCAAGCGGAATGGAATTCTCTAACATGATCATGAGGATCTCCTTTTCCTTGGTATTTTTCAAACTTGGGTGTTTCAAACCCTCACGGAAAAGGTGGCATATGAAGATTCCTATCAAAGGGATAGGGGAAAATGCCATTGAGTGAAAATTGATTAGTTTTTACACCACTATGAAGTTGTTGGGCGAGATTTTTGACTTGTTGCCGCAACATGTCCATTTCATTTGGAGGAGGAGGTGGTGGGGGATTACCTTGTGGAAGGTTATATCTGATGTGATCTCGACCTCTTTCATCCTCATTACGACTTTGGCATTCTGATGCTTGTCTTATTTGTGCAACATCAAAGTCAGAGGGTAGTTTAGCCCCCTCTTGAGCAATTCTTAAAAAGTGAGCATCAGCATTGCTCCTGGGTATTTCATCAAAAAGTCTATTAAAGAGAGGGTTGTGTTGCACCATTTCTATCGCTGCAAGAGTAGGAGTACTTGGGTTGTCATCATTTATGTTTCCTCCAAGGGATTCTTGGAATTCATTGATATTTTCCTCCTCTTCCTCTTCAATTTCTTGTTGTCTAGACCTGGACCTGATATGAGCCATTTTATTTATAAGTTTTTATTGAAGCTTGATGAAAATGATGATGAGTTGGTGATGAAATGAAAGATTGATGTTTGGTGAAGTGTTTTGCATATGAATCTCTAGCACTTGAAGGTAGATGTTACCAAAGTTTGTTTCTTGAATTGCTTGTTGTGTTTGATTGAGAAAGTTTGATGTGATAAGGTTTAGAGAGATCTGAGATGTGTTACAGACTCAACTACCTAGTAATGAGAGGATTCACTCATAGACTAGTTTTAACTTGTGTAGAAATGCCTCTTAGGATGAGTTTATCCTAGATGTAGAGACACTCTAAAAGTGATGTGTTTGTGTTTGATTCAAGCAATATTGAAAATAGAACTTAGGACAAAAACCTTTTGATGTTTTGAGAGTTGGAATGAATTTCATGAGATATGAATATGATAATGGATGAGATGTTCAACTTCAATAGAAACTTTTGTGTTACAAAAGGAACAAATTCTTCCTCTTCTTATTCAGGGGTTGGCGATTCTACCCTAGCTGAGCTATATGTGATACAAATGTTTGAAAAGAAGTCAGGGTTGATCTTGCCTCCTTTGTTTTTGTGATAACTCAAAGCTCTATATTGCATAAAAGCTATGTGGTTCAATGACTCTTGATCAAATTCGTTTGATTTCCCTAGAAGATAAAGACGCCTGTGACGCAAGAAGGCTCTATGAGAGACAAAGATTTGTCTATTAAGATAGAAGAATTTCCTCCTTTTGATTAAAGCCTTTGAGCTAAATGGTCTTTTTTTCAAGTTTACATATTGATGAAGATTCTTCTTTCTCAAGATGTGAAGAATGGTCATATAGTTTGATACTCTTGCTCTTTGTTTTTTATTTTTGTTTTTCTGAAAATGTTTGTGTTGGATGAATACTTGTTTTGGAATTGGATTTATGATGTTTCTTTGACAAAAAAACAAAGCAAGCACACAAACACAAGAATGTTGCCTCAAAAAGCACAAATAAGTATGGGTCTAGATCAACCCAATCTTTTGAACTTTTTATGACCCTTTCCTTCAAATGTATTTTAGGTGTTTTCCAAAGCCCGAAGTTGGCTCAATTTGCACTGGTCTTGACTCAAAAAATGAAAACACTTCAAACACTCTTTATCCCTAAGGTCAAATGGCCAATTGCGATATTTTCAGCCCACATCTTGATATTTCTTTGACTTTGGTACTACATACCTTATGAATCCCACCGGGCAGGTAAGGATGTGATATACTAAGTCTTGCATGAGCATAACAAATAGATGATCCCTATGATGGGGGAGTCACCACTTTTATTGGGCTACAAGTAACCTTTCAAAAAGCTATGTTTCTACTCAAGGAAATATGTATGGTGAGTATCTTGGGAGCAAAACCTTCTATGCTCTTGCACTGAATTTATCACAAATATCCTCAATCAATAGAACGAGTGGGTTTCTATTTAAAGGTGTTTAGTAATTTTTGATGTTTTTGGACATAAGTTCATTTTGCAGTGACTCACTTAAGAGCCTTGTAACTTGTGGTGGGGCCCATTTGTCCTTTCAGCAAGTTACATTGTAGGAACAGCTATACCCAAGGCTACAGTTTTCGCTCTCACCTGATTTCTATAGCGGCTCAAAAGATTTACCGTGCAAGGTCGTTCCCAAAAGTGATGTGTCTCTTGGCAGGCCTCTCTTAAAAAGATAAAAAAAATTGAGTGCTACTAACACTTTTCTCTTGCACCTAGGACCACGAAAGCCAAGGAAGAGGATAGTGTATGTTAGAAGTAGGACCACTTGACAAGCTCTTTTTGCACAAGTGTGCCAAGCACAAAATACACTTGTTCTTTTTAACTTGTCATTGCAATGATGTTCTATCTAATTGGAGATGTTGCTCCAACAACCATGATGTTCTTTTTAACTTCAAAGGCAATATCTTTGAGTAAACTAGAATTTGAAATCCTGGTCAACTTAATAAAAAACATGTTTGCATGAAGTAAAATCGTTTTGCAACAAAAAAAAATAACACAAATTGATTGTTCTTTTTACTTGCACAAAATCGAAGTGCTGATTGTGAGTTTTCCTTAAGTTTGATGCAATAAAATGAGATTTGTCTTGTTTTAAGCACCAAATAAATGTGAATCCTAACTTGCAAGAAATAAAGGTTTGTTTTGTTGATTTTAAGCACCAAAACGAAATTTGAATCCTAACTTGCAAGAAATAAAGTTTGTGTTGTGATTTTTAAAGCACCAAAAGAAGTATTTTTGATTGTTAAGTACAAAAAGGGGGTTAGTTTAAAACCTGCACACGAAACGAACAGTTAGAAAAATCCGAAAATATGGTGAGCTTCCACAAGCCTAAAAAAAAATATTATTGGTTACAAGGCCTTTCTTTTACAACGTTCTATTACAATAGCGCTACTCTGTGTGACAACAAAAGCGCTACTTAACACAAACGCGCTAAAGTATAGACAAATGCGCTAAACTAAAAAAAATTAAATAGCAATACAAGTGCGCTACAACATGGACAAAAGCGCTAATATACTGACGATAGCGCTAAATTTGAGACAATAGCGCTAAAATATCAAATTGCAATAGCGCTGAAGCACGAACAAAAGCGCCAAAGCGCGACCTATGTGTCAAGCTAAACAGTTTAAAAGTTAGTTTTATAAAAAAAATATTGTTGGGTTCATGTCGGGTTCACCAAATGATGCTTTGCAAAATGGACAACGTTAGACTAAAGCCTGTGGTTGTATAACACACAAAAACACAGGAAACAAAGAGAGATGTTACTGTTAATCAACCAAAGACATATCTAAGCAGGCATATCAAAAGAGACACTAAAAACATGACAAAATATTTAACTATGGAAGTAAATACAACAAGGCATCTTCAAATGCCTTCTACCATGGTCTTAGCTCCTTTTCCCTTGTTCCTCTCCTCTCCAAGTAACAAATTAATGTATCTCTCAATAGCTTTTTGCACTATGGATGTCTTATGGAGATTCAAGATTGAAAATGCTTATAAACTTATGCTATGCAAGTGAAAAAAAGGCTAAATATGAGATGCTATGAAATGAACTAAGATTTATTTTAGTCCAAAATGACAATATATTAGATTTATGCTAAATGCTCTCTCTAAAATTCACTATAGATTAAATGCATACAAGTTTTTAGGATCTGGATTATGAAGAAATGGGCTCTATTTATAGAGAAAATGGAGCAATGGATGGTTGAGATTGAGTAATCTCAACAAGGGTCGGGATTGAATGATATTAAATCCATGTGAGGGTTTTCAACCCAATCCCATGTTGACAAGTGTCAACATGAGATGGGTTGAGAGGAGAGGGAATAAGCATTAAATGCTTGACATGACTTGAGAGTTAACTTGGGAGTTAAGGTCAAGGTTGGGTTGAGTGAATAAATTCATTATTCAAAGAATAATGCTTTTATCCAATGGATAAACTCTTGTGCAAAGGTTAAAGGGATAACCATGGTCAAAGCAATAAATTCTTGAGGAGACACATGAGTCACATGAGGGTTGAGTTAGGGGTTAACCATAAATGGTCATGTAAGAGCCATAAGTGGTTTGGAAGACTTTAGAGGTTAATTTGTTGAACACACAAAGCATTTAATGCTTTTCAAAGACTTTGAAGTCTTTGAGAAGTGACTCCAAGTTGCTTAGGAATGTGACAATAATTAGGGGATGGATTAAGCTAATTAGGAAGGGTTTAGAAGAATCTAGAAGGGGGTTAGGATTGCAAGTGGGTTTGGTGGGTGAGGGAAAATAGGATTTTAATTAAAATAAAATTAATTTATTTCAACTTGTGGTTGCAACTTGCATTTGTAGGAAAATGCAAGTGGGGGGAAATAAATGATTTAAATAAATATTTTATTTAATTTATTTAAAAGAAGAAAGGGGATTAAATTAAATAAATAAGATTAAGCTAATTAGGAAGGGTTTAGAAGAATCTAGAAGGGAGTTAGGATTGCAAGTGGGTTTGGTGGGTGAGGGAAAATAGGATTTTAATTAAAATAAAATTAATTTATTTCAACTTGTGGTTGCAACTTGCATTTGTAGGAAAATGCAAGTGGGGGGAAATAAATGATTTAAATAAATGTTTTATTTAATTTATTTAAAAGAAGAAAGGGGATTAAATTAAATAAATAAGATTTATTTATTTAATTGATTGTGAATTTGGTTTTAATGAATTAATTAAAATAAATTGAATAATTTATTTAATTAATAGAAGAATGTTTGAAGAGGAATTAATTAAATATTAATTTAATTAACTGATGGCTAATGGATTTTTAATCAAATAAATAACAAATATTCATTTAATTAAAATGGACAAATTTATGTGACTACAATTGGTATTAGAGCAGTGTATTTCAGTCTTTTGGTATGAGACCTCATATTCGAATGGGAGTAATGGCAGAAGAAGACAAGTTTAGGGTTGAAAATTTTAAGGGCCAAAACTATTAGCTATGCAAGATGCGAATGGAATATTATCTATATCAAAATGATCTTTTCTTACCTTTGAGTTGAAAAACAAAGAATCCATGAACATGACAAAGCCAAAATGGGAGAAACTTGATAGAAAGGTACTAGGAATGATATGGTTATGTCTAGTAGTGTCAGTGGATTTCAACATATCAAAAGAAACAAAAATAATGGATCTAATGTCGACATTGGATAAACTGTATAAAAAAACTCTCAACTTTTAACAAGGTATTCCTTGTGAAATGTTTATTTAATATAAAATATCAGAAGGTGGTTTTATTATTGATCATTTAAATGAGTTTAACATAATCACTAGTTAATTAAGTCTTGTAAATTTTCCTAGTTGATAGATTGTTGTAATGATATAACTCAAGTATGTTTTGCAAATTTCTCTTTCAATGGCTTAGGAGATTGTACCATATTTCTTTGCAGTTGAAGATATGATCCTGCAGTTTGGAACTAAGGAAAAGGAGGATGTTTAATTTCATGAATCTCATTCTAGGTTACAAAAGTAAATACAACCATTTCTAGGGTGTGTTGAGTTAAGACAGTTTTGGCGTTTATTGGGATGGGTCAAAGGAATGCTCATCACCTCTTTGCATTTCATTGTTTGCTCTTACAGTTTGGAGTATCTGATCATAATATATGTATCTTACCTCTCTTCAAGTTTTTGGTGTTCAAATGTACTGCAAGCTTGAATTCAATTGTTATATCTCTTAATTGTGCTACCTAGCATGCATGTGATGACTAATTTCAATATTTT
Source organism: Cryptomeria japonica (assembly GCF_030272615.1). Classification (NCBI taxonomy): domain Eukaryota; kingdom Viridiplantae; phylum Streptophyta; class Pinopsida; order Cupressales; family Cupressaceae; genus Cryptomeria; species Cryptomeria japonica. The sequence goes on from NC_081409.1 coordinate 799,902,059, forward strand.
TGGGTTTACTGGCTAGCTAAATTGAACATGACAATGTGAAAGAAGTGTATAAAAATAATATTGATAATCATATGGCTCTCTCTTGTGCTTTGCCTTGTGGTTCCTAATCTTTCTAGAACTATTAGTTGACTAGAATGGACATTTGGTAGGTTAAGTGATTGTTTGGCCAACCTAGTATATTTGCACCAATGCTCTATGTTTTGTGCCAATATGAAGAGGCGTGCTAAGATTAATTGGTTCCAATCTATCTCTTGACTTGGTTTGCATTTGCTTCACTTTCACTACGTAAATTCCTAGGGATGACCTCCTTGTGAGATGCACATTTCATCTCAACTGACTTAGAGAATGTGTGACACTATTTTGATGGTTTTCAAGAATGGAGATGTGTTCTAAGTTGAATTAGGTCCAATTTATCCTTTGAATAAAATTGTAGTTGTTCTCCTTTCTCCACTGATGTTGTTCGGAGCCAACCTCTTTTATTTTGCATGTTTCATCATACTTGCTTGACTTGGAGAACATTGTTGATGCTTGTGGGGGATCTATAATTGAAAGTTAAAATTATTTGCAAGGTTGTTGGTGTTCTATGGCAATTGTGAAGTGTGCATAGAAATTTTGTACATGCATACTAGAAGTAGTGAGTTGAAGGAATCTACATTTGGATTAGTCTATAAGTTTTCTAGAGGTAATGAGTCAAAGACAACTAATGGTGCAGAAATTTTGTGGTGGGAATTCATCAATCATTCATTATACTCTGAGGTTGAAGCCTCTTTTGTAAGTGTTGTATTTTTTAAGGACTAGTGAACTTCCTTTGGTTGCAACCATAAAATTAATATTCAGGAAGTTGTAGCTTCCTTGGGTTGTAGCCTTAAAACAAAGTTCTAAATCTATTTATATTTTTATGAGGTTGGATTTGGATAGTACCTCCAAGTAGCTTGCTCACCATGGGTTTTCCCTTATTGGGTTTTTCATGTAAATATAGTGTCTTCATGTGCAATGGTGTTGAATGATCCATTCTTTCTTTCATTCATTTTTGTTGATCTACTTTAAGAAGTATTATGTTTTAGTGGTGCTGAAGCGTTAAAGATTTGATTGAATACTGATTCACACCCCCCCCCCCCCCACCTCTTTCAATATTTTGATGTGTCTAACAAAAATAAAGGAGTTTGTATGCAGGGGATAGCAAGACCTTTATCAAAGTTTCAATGTGCCACCAAAAGTAAATAATTTCACCTCTAGATGACGGGTAAGTGCACCAAGATGTGGGACCAAAAAATTGATCATAGAGTGTGATCTGAAACGTTGATGCAAAAAATTCTTTACACAATCAAATTCCAGAAATAACTACATTAATTTTCTATGGATTGTGGAATCTTGGTATCAATAAAAAAAGTTTGCCCAAACAAATCCATTTGGCATGCAGCAAATAGGGCACTCACCATATTTGGCATGCACAAATAGGTTTGCCATGTCGAACCTAAAGTTTGGTCACACCAAATTTGGTGTTAGCCAAATGGAAGTGCATTCTAAAAAGTACATTTCTATGTCTAGCATTGGCAAATTGTCTTTCTCTTTCACTCTCTCTCTCCCAACATAAATATATACATGAAATATAAAATTTAAGTATAAGTCACATTTCAATATGTCTTTGTATTTCTTAAAGTTATATTTGATGTATATTGGCAGGATGTTTGAGAGTGGTTTTAGATCTCTAGGAGTTATAATGTATATTCTAGGTTTTAGACAATCATTTAAATTTTCAGGCTTAGTCAAATTTCAGTAATCAGCATGCTTCTATCAGTATTCTCTCACTCTCTATGCCATTGTCTATATCTCCCCCAAACACTAAACCTATATATCTCTCTCTATCACTCTTCCTTTGTCTCATTTCTACCTCTCTCTATCTCACTCTCTCCTCTCAACTCCAAGATCTAACACTACCTCTCTTTCCTACCCTTCTCTCTCTCTCTCTCTCTCTCTCTCTCTCTCTCTCTCTCTCTCTCTCTCTCTCTCTCTCTCTCTCTCTCTCTCTCTCTCTCTCTCTCTCTCTCTCTCTCTCTCTCTCTCTCTCTCTCTCTCTCTACACAACTACCCCTCACTACCTTTATTTTTGTAGGTATCCCCCACCTTCTCTCCCTTTATACCTCACCTTCATTCCTTACCTCCATCATTATCCCTTCTTCCCTCACTCTCTCTTCTTCTCTCTCCCTCTTTTATTGTTTCTCTCCCTCTCTCTCCATTCTCTTGATCACTACACCTCCCACCCACCCTCTATCTCTCCCCATCCATAGGTTTCTCCTTCCCTCTATCCTTACCTCTCTACCTCTCCATCCCTATCTCATTACCCACCTCTCTCCCCAAGTCTCTCACCCCTCTCTCCCTAGGCTCTAGGTTGCTTACCTCTAGACAAAGAGATCCCAAGTGAGAGAGAGAGAGAGAGAGGGAGGGAAAGAGAGGGAGAGACCTAGGAGATAGAGTGAGAGGGGTAGATGGAAAGAGAGGGAGAGACTAGAGAGAGAGGAAAGGATGGAAAGAGAGGGAGAGACCAAAGAGATAGGTTGATGGAAAGAGAGGGATATACTAGGGAGAGAGTTGAGAGAGCCTAAGTGAGAGAGAGAGAGAGAGGGGGGGGGATGGAAAGAGAGGGAGACACAAGAGAGAGAGTGAGGGGGATGGAAAGAGAGGGAGACACAAGAGAGAGGGAGAGAGAGAGAGAGAGAGAGAGAGAGAGAGAGAGAGAGAGAGAGAGAGAGAGGGATGAAAAGAGAGGAAGATACCAAAGAGAGAGAAAGTGAGAGAGATGGAGGGAGAAAGGGAGGGTTTGATGGAAAGAAAGGGATACCAGAGAGAGAGAGAGAGAAGCAGAGGAGCCCAAGAGAGAGAGGGGGGTTTGAGGGGTTGAGGGAGGGAGTGAGAGTGAGTGAGAAAGAGAGGTTGATGGAAAGAGAGGGAGAGATCGCAAGTGTGTGTGTGTGTGTGTGTGTGTGTGAGAGAGAGAGAGAGAGGGAGGAAGGTGGTGGTTGAGGGAGAGACTAGATAGAGAGATCCCAAGTGCAAGAGAGGGTGGGAGTAAGGAAAAGAGAGGAAGAGACTTGAGAGTGAGAGAGAGAGAGAGGGTGGGTTGAGGGAAAGAGAGGTAGAGATTAGAGAGAGAGTGGGGGGGAGGGGAGGAAGGTAGGGGTTGAGGGAGAGAGGGGATGGGGAACACAAGGAAAGAGAGGGAGAGGTCATAGAGAGAATTATTATATGAGCGTGTTGATTACTGACATTTAACTCTAAAATTTATATGATATTCTAAAAACTACAATGGGTGAACTCACAAAGCTGGTTCCCACTTTTTGGTACATCCTAATTTTTGCTGAAATCATACATTTTTTGGAAAATATAATTATTTAAGCTTTAAGAGGTCCCATTTGAAGTAATTAATTGAAGAGAGTTAGATCAAAGGCTCTTAGATCAAAATTTCTTGGATAGAATCTCTCTACTTCTAAATCATACTTGCAATGGAGTCTCCTTTGCATCTATCAAATGCTGATAAAAAACCAATTTTACATTAGCTTTTGAGGGGTCAAACGAATTCATTTAAAAGTTTTGTTTTCTTAAGGATTTAGTCCTTATTATAAGCTTTCCAAATCATATAATGTTTAATATATTTAAGTTTATTAATGTATTTTTATTTTATTTTTTATGAATGTAGGTTTTTCACCGAACATGAACTTCTTTGTTCAATGCATTGGGAAAAATAGCAAACTAATTCAAAAAAATTCTGAAAAATATCTATGCCCTAGGTATTGATGTCTTCTTTCTAACAAAAAAAATAAAACTTAATTTTCATAAATATAGAGCAAGTTATGTGTTCAAACGTACACCTATATCCAAATTATAATTAGTCGGACTTCAAAACTTAATAAAATAAAAAATATTCAACATATCACTATCAAACCAACTGCATGCCCTGGGTATTGATGTTACAAACCAAAATTTAAAAGAGATAAGTTTTTATCATTTATAGAAAAAAATTTATATGTTTCGGGATGCACATCACTCTTAAAAAATGTTGTTTCCTGTAAAAAACTACTTTTGAGGGAGATGGAAAAATCAATAAAATTTTATTCAAAAAAATTTGAAAAAAATATATTTAGAATCTACAAAAAGGATGTTACAAATCACTAGTTTACATCATCTTCAAATTCTTAACGATTTAAAAGTTATAGGTGTCGGAAAGTGAAGGTTTTTTGCAAAATGTTCATCTAAGTGTCAAAGTTGGTCAAAAAGTGGAAACCAGTATTGTGAGTTCACCCCAATCTACATTATAACTCCTAGAGATCTAAAACCACTCTCAAACATCCTGCCAATATATGCATAAAATATAACTTCAAGTATTTCCTTTCTTATACTTAAATGTTATATTTTATGTATATATTGCACTAACCAATAGATGTAGGAAAAGAGAGATTGAAAAATTGTTAATGCAATACATTTGGCATGTGCCAAACTTAAAAATTATATTTTTTGAATTTAGCATGTGCCAAAGTAACTACCTTGGGCTTGGATTTTCCCTAGGCATCCAACCCAAAGGCTTGGACATCCTTCTCAGGCTTGAGACATGTTTTTCTACAAAAGAAAAAATTTCTCAATTTTTTGTTTGCACTCTACGTTAGGTTTGCACGTGTTTCAATACAAATAAAAATAAACACCATGACAATATTAAGTTCTCTCTTAGCTATCCAACCATACAATTCTTTTCACATTTTGATTATGTTAAGGTCTTCATCTCTAATTTATTTTGTTGGTGTGTTTGTTTTGTCAAAAACCAACATGTCGTATTTTGGGCATAGATTTTTACTTGTTTATCGAATTTTTAAAGAAAATACATTTTTTTAAAATAGACTCCATTCTGCACAATTTTTTAAAACATATTGATTTTTTATTAGTTTTCACAAATTTTAGGGGGGAGCACGCTCAAATTTATGTTTTTCAGGATGTGTCCACTTCAAAAATTAGTTTACAATCATATATTCATTAAAAAATTAGCTGAAAAACTTGGCATAAACTACATGGTGTTAGCTAATTTCTCACTGGAGTGATTTTAAAATTCCAAAAAAAGTTGACTTTTTAGGGGGAGCACACCAGGTGCTATGTTTTGTTTTTCTAAAAAAAAATAGGACCACTTTGTGTGCTCCCCTTTTTTGAAACCCTTAATATCCACCATTTTTTAAATAAATTGGTGGTTTATAAAATATACTTGGATCACTACAACTCGTGTTCTTGTTGCATCTTCATTTTCTCATTGAACTTCAAACTTTGTTGATTTCAAAAAAGAAGTGGCATCTTAAGACCCCTTTTTGGTCCCTCATCTTTGCGTACTTACCCTGACTCAACATAAAAGGATGCTTACTAGGGGATGGCACAATTGATTGGAGTTCTAGTCCCCTCATGGTGGTTATTATGTAAGTATAATGACAAAATCATTGACCTCCATCTTTTAAATTGCTCTATCATCATCAGTTATTGGAGTTGGTAAACAAGGAAGCTAGGGTGCACTAGAAAACTTCAGAATGATATGATGCAACTCTTTAAAAATTGTTCATGACTACACAAAAATTATTTTAGGTATTTTTATGGATACAAATCCCCTTAACGATAATTTTCCATGTCTAGAAAGCATGAAATAGGTGAATTTTCAATTAGACTTTTGGAAGGTTTTAAGAGATAAGAAAAAAGATTAAGTTTGGTATATGTGAATTTATTAATGTTAAATAGATGCAAAAAAACCTCTCACTTTATGGGATGATGAAATAAAGAAATCTTGGAGTACACTAAAGATTCCCTTGACTTGTAGTAAAGATGCCTACCAAAAATCTTTCTAAGAAAATATGATTGGAAAAGTATATGGCCCTTCCAAGAGATAGATTAAAAATGAATTTTGATGGAGCCTCTAGAGGTAATCTCAAGAATTTATATTTTGTAAGTTCCATTTTCAAGGACGATATCATAATCCTCATTTGGGTGATTTCAAAAAAACTCTAGCAAAGATTGAATAATAAGGCAAAGCTTGAAGATCTGTATGGTCTTAAATTCGATGAGAAAAAGAGACTAAATAAAGTGAGAATTTAAGCATACTCGATGATTTGAACCGATATTAGAAAATCAAACAAAATCGACAATTTAAAATTGAAAAAATGGTTGCAAATAATTTGGTAAATTTTAGATAAATTGGAGGGGTGCACAATAACACATGTTTATCTTGAGCCAATTGACTAGTCAATCTCTTGTTAGTCAAGGAATTGAGAAAGAGGAGATAAAAATTACATCTAATCTAAGTGAGGATTGGGAGGGGGGGTAGGCGGGGGTGGTCTTCACAACATACTAGAGATTGACAACACATTTATATATGTTCGTTTGAAGACTTGGTCACCTATCATGATGATGGCTATCACATATAAATTCACAATGACAATGATGAAAAATAATATCCAATCTCATGGATGATCTTAAGATAAGGTTGAAAGAAGGAAATATGGAGCATAGATTTGTCATTGTAGGGAAACGATGTGAATGTGAGGAGGATATTTCTATGTAGATGTAGTGGAAATTTTGGGTTTCCGCCATTAGATGTATGAAAACAGCTAACTTTTACTTGGGTACCATTACATTAGGGAAAGATAGGAACTAGATAGATCTAAGCTTGATAGGTCTAAATACTAGTCAAATTCCAGGGGTGTTTAGTATGCCCTCTTCTTTCCCTTGATTTGAATTGAATTATTGAATTTGTTGAAATTAGGGTAAATGTGCTAGAATTGATATAAAAATTCGTAAACAGTAAGCTTCAATCATCAGATCGAGCCACAAAATTGGATATGAGGATTTTAAGAGGATTTGAATCTATCCCCAAAAGGAGCTCTTGATTTGTCATGACTAGTGTGGCGGTCACTCTAGTCCTCCAAACTATCTACACTCTAATGGAGGATCGATTCGTCTCTACAAATAAATCTTATCTTGAAGATCACAATTTAGTACATGTTCTTGCACACACTAGGGAAGGGAAATGGGTTGGGAATAGGGGTTTGCCTTAGGTAAAACCCTAGTTTTGGAATTAACCATGAAATAGAAATGAAATCTGATTGAATCACAATAATGGAAATGTTCTCTTTTTGAGGGAGATGTTGAATAATGATTGAAACACCAATGATATACCTCCTTGTGAAGTTTTGTTTCTCTCCACATGGTATTAGGGTTTCATGAAGTCTTCAATAACATAGAACATGAATGTCAACTCTAATGCTTGAATGAAGTTTGATTGCTTGCTTGCTTGAACTCGAATGCTTGATTGCTTGAATTGATTAATCAATATGATGGTTGGATTTAATGTGTTGTTAAAATGAGAGGGGTAGACCTCCTTTTATACTTGCCCGTTGAAAAACAAACTATTTTTCTAACATGAGCCGACACAAAGCTGGGATTCTCGCTCAAATTTAATAACTGTTAAGAGGCCCAAATTTGGTCCCTAATTGGGAGGACCAGGGTGTAGCGCCTTGGTCCTGAGGGGGGACCAAGGAATGGCACCCTTGTCCTACCTAATCAGGCACCAAAATAAAGGGGCGAGATGATTTGCAAAGTGAAATTGATGATAAATTTGCAAAGAAAGAGCATAATTAGGTCTTATTCAGGCCTCGAAGCACGAAGGCCAAGTTAAGGGCTCAAATATGGTCAAAATTGAAAGGGAGTACAATTTAGGACACTATAGTAGATTACTAGGTTATTCAAAATTTTGGCATCACTTATGAAGGTGTAATTTTATCCACAATTGATAGGATTTTATTTTACAATGACCATGTTCATGAAACTACAATCTTAGAAGATTTCATCATGACTTTCATTAACATTATAGGGAGGAAATTACATAAGAAGTTGGTGAATGTATATATATATACATATACATATATATACAACACATATATATATACATATATATATATATACACATATATATGTATATATATATTTACATATATATGTATACATATATGTATATGTATATATACACACACACACACACACACACACACACACACACACACACACACACACACACACACACACACACACACACACACACACACACACACACACACACACACACACACACACATATATATATACATATATATGTATATATGTATTTTTATATATATAGACATATATGTATATGTATATATATATATATATGTATATATATGTACATATGTACATATGTACATATGTACATATGTATGTATATATGTACATATGTACATATGTACATATGTATGTATATATGTATATATGTACATATGTATGTATATATGTATATATGTATGTATGTGTGTGTGCATATATGTATATATGTGTATATATATGTGCATATATGTATATGTATACATGTACATATATACATATACATGTACATGCTTCTGGTCCCGATGTGGGTTCACGCTCGGGCGAGTCGGCCTATATATATGTATATGTACATGTGTATATATATATATATATATATATAATATATACATGTACATGTATGTATATATACATACATACACATACATACATACATGTGTGTGTGTGTATGTATATGTATATGTGTATATGTATACATGTATATATATGTATATATGTATATGTATACATTTATATATATGTATATATGTATATATGTATACATGTACGTAGATGTATACATACATATATACATATTTGTGTATGTATATGTATATGTATATGTATATGTATATGTATATGTATAGATGTATATATATGTATATACGTATATATATGTATATACGTATATATATGTATATATGTATACGTATATGTATATGTATATATACATACACATGTATATCTATATACATATATATGTGTGTATATGTATATGTATATGTATATGTATATACATGTACATATACATACACATATATATGTATATAAATATGTGTATGTATATGTATATATACATATACATATATATATGTATGTATGTGTGTGTGCATATGTATGTATATATACGTATACACACACACACATCAAATCCTTTTGGAATAAGGAGGTATTCATGCCCATCTCCACTATGACCTATAGGCTACCACTATAAATATCAATGGAGTATTTAACATAAAAAAAAATTAAGTATAACAACCTACTTCACAAATGTCTCAAAGTCTTTTCAGCAAAGTTGTTAAAATGTGCTTTCCAAAAATTCATGGGTACGATTTTGAACCTCTTTTGCACACAAAAATATAAGAGATTGGATGAGTTGAAGGAAGGAATATTGTACTTACCAGGAAAATATAGCTAAATGAGAGAAATATAATATCTTTCCCTCACAAATGAAACTTGTAATCTCTAGAAATTAGTGGAAAGGGAGTTATCCCCATGACAGTTTTTGCATTAAAAAAAATATGGAACACAAACCCTTCAATTGTATTTTTTTGAATTATTTCTTGAATTTATATAAATTTATGCTTGAACAAATAAGTTAATATATAAAACACATTTAACATGTAAGTGATTAATAGTCGAATTATTATTACATTGATTAAGAAAGTGTGAATTTTTTATGTACATTTCTACTTTCTATATTCAAACTCAAAATATAAACATGTACCCTATGCCTTTCTTATTATTTTAAATCCTATTAGAAAGTGCACTTCCTTGTTTTAGAAGCTTCCCTCACTTTTAACCTTCATCCTTCTAAATTCAAAAATTCCTCGTCTCTAATTGAAAGTTGAGCATTGAAGTCTTCAATGGTCTCTTTTTCATTACTAAAAAGAATATTATGTAAAAGCACATGAAATGTTTTTTTTCAAGTTAGGGATACAAGATGTCAATTATTTAGCGATGAAACAAAAGATATACATTTAAAGATAGATGTAGTGAGATACACATGCATATTTAATAATTTTTTAACTTTGTGTGTGTTGGATTAATCATTTGACATGTGATACACTTAAATGAATCTTGAAAGAATGTGTCAAGATGATCATAATTATATTTCTTCTAAGAATGAGTCATACATCTATAATTACACACTTAGGAACTCATGATTATGTCACAAATGATCAACCACAAAGTTACCTTCGATGAGTCTCAACTAGAGAAATTAAAACAAAATGAAGTACAATGTGGCTTGGTCAATACTCGAATGGACATTGTACCACTTAATTTTGAGATAACATAAAACCAATCAATGTCAATTGTAGTTTTTTTCTTCATGTTGTAAGAGGAAGCTCCTTGATACCTAACTAAAACTAAAAGTAGCCTTAGATTAAAACTGTAGTTTTACAAGTATGCTCACTATAAAAGATTTTTTATGAGATTTTTGTTTAAATAAAAATTACTAATTGCTTGTATTTTGCCTTGAATGTGTATATTAGATTATTAATAGTTAATCCTATGTATTTTATATTGCTAATAGTCAATCCTTATAGACAATATCCAAATATATGAAGAAAGAAAATAATTCAAGCAGAAATAAACACAACTTTGCATTAGCTAAAAAAATTATCAATAGTTCATTGCAAACAAAGATATCAAGAGAAAACATGCAAATGCTTAGTAATTGGCTAATTAATATTAAGTAGATGAAACACTAATAGAAGATAATTAAATAGATGAAAATCACATGATTTCAAGAAGAAACGCTTTCAAACTTGTAGCTTTGATAGGCATGATTTGTCTTGATACAAAGTTTGACTAAATGTAATGTTCTTTCTATTACTTCATTAAAATTAAAAAACATATAACCACTATAACAAATATCCAATGTTACTAAAACAAATATCCTTAGCTTTAAAAAGGTGGAAAGAAAATATATTTAAAGAAAGACTAATCTTAACACAATTAATAAAATGCAATGGACCTAAAAGATCAACTTTTCCATTGCTTGGAATAGACCACTTAAAATAGTCATTGGTATATACAATTGTTACTAAAATAGCAATTGCGTACAAGTGTAATCTTGAAGTAATTTGAAGAAATCTTTTGCACTAAAACTAGTGTATCCTCTAAAATAAGGAAAACCTTATCAAGAGCATTAAAACCTAATGAATCCTTAACCAACATAGATTTGCATTTCTTGAACCAACAAGGGAAATTTTGTGAGGAGTGTGCCAATGGTTAAGCCAAAATAAATTTAGGATTAATTTGAGATTAGTTTTGGGTGGGGGCCTACGTTCTATCACAAATTATGACGCGCACTCTCCACTATGGGAGACGCTAAGTAGAGCCCCCTTCCAAGTGCAATAAAGGCTCTTTCTAGGCCATCAACCTTCTTGAACTCTGATTAACCTTGCCCAGGTAAGTATGATCAAAATATTTCCCTTTCTTCTTTATTATAGTCCCGCTTCTCCCTTATTTCCTTCTCCTCATGCATGTGGGATCAATATCATCGCCCATAAATCATGTAAACAAATTACGAGGACCATTTTCTTTATTGGACAACATAGTAGTACCAATGTAGTGTACTAATAGATCTAACTTCAAAAATTTAAATTTAAAAAAAAAAAATCATAATAATTAAAATCTTAAGAAGTCCAAAACTAAACTAATATCACAAAAACAAATGCAAAAGACTAACTTTTGGTTTAAGGGAACTTCTGGTCCCAACCACCTAAGCAGAAAATGCTTAAAGTGTGCCATTAAGCTTGACCAAAACATAGTATATCATTGAAAAAATAATTTTGAATATACTAGCAACCAAGAACAATCAAAGGAGAGAAGATGAACCAAAACATGTAGATGATAGGTAAAAAAGGTAAAAAATATGCTTTAGTAATTGCCTAGATGCTATGTAGTATCTACAAATGTATACTTTTAGGTGTATTTTATAGATCTAGATCATAACTAGCTTTATCCACCATATAGTGATTTCCAAAAACAATAAAAGAAGTCTTTGGATATGTAATTATTTCAAGTAACATGAAAAAAGGATGTCCAATGTTACTAAAACAAATATCCAGCTATTCTCAAAAGGAAAAGAGTGTTAGTAGCATTGTTTGTCATTAATGTCAATTAAAGTATGTTGTGTTTTGAGTGATGTGCTTGCAAAGAATCATTTTGATGGGTTTGCATTGTATAGAGTACATATGTGTAGATTGTTGTTGATTCAAGTTTATTTATGTTGCATCCAATTGTAGTTAATTCATGTATGCAGATCTGCATTCATTGGTTTTACTTATTGGATTTGCTAAGAGGACATAAATAGTGAAATAGTGTCAATATGTTGAACAAACTATCTGATAGTTCATACTATATATGTCACAGGGGCTAGAAAGATATCAAACCTCGTTTTGTTTTTATTGAAATAAGACAAAATTTGTATGTTGATCGTGTTTATAGGCCTTGTTTATAGACATAGACAAGTCTTTCAAGAACATAAAATTGAAAGTATTGATTACTCATAACGATAATTAATATTGATATTTGTCTCAGTGCAAAAAAAAATATAATATTTTGAAGATGCAGAACCTGAGAATGACTAATTGGGAAGCAGTTAGATATGGTTCTAATTGTGTTTAGCCAATATTTTGTTCCAAAATCATTTTTTAATAGACCTTTCTTCATGGTAAATAATATTAAATGGAAATAAAAGAAGGTTGTTGTAACCGAGGCAATAGTTATAACTAAACAGTTAAAACTATTATAATTGTTAACCAATTCAATTATGATTGTTAAACCCATGGCAAGACTGAGAGGGGGGGGAGGGGGGTAAATCAGTCTGGAATACTTCTAAACTAATCTAGTTGATATTAAACAATATTTAATAACAATACTTAAAACATCAACCATCAACACATGAACACCATATTTACATGGAAAACCCAATCAGGGAAAAACCACAATGAGAATCATACTCACAATATAAATAGAATTGATTACAAAGTTTAAGGTTTACTGCCAAGGACCAACATGAACCCGATGGACTTGCAAGACTAAGGCGCACTACCTTAGGGCAAGATACATGGACTTGCACGATTGAGGCACATTGCTTCAAGGCAAGATACAAAAGGAGTTGCCAAGAGACCCACTTTCTTTTGACAATAGAGAGAATAGCAAAACTAATATGAGAACAATCTCCTGATCATGAAATTGTCCTTGAACCTTTGTGTCAAGCAACCAACATCATGTCAAACACATTTGACATAAACCATTGTCTTACAACACTATCAATATTGAAAGATTATCATTAGAGCTCTTCACAAACTGACTTTTGCACATCTACAACACAAAATCCACCTCACATCAATTCACACACTATTCCACACTACAACTCATACATTTGCACTCCTTAAATACAAGTTAGATCATCAAAAAGCTAATTGAGGGTCGGCCACCAACAGAGTAAACATTATTACATGAAATAAGCCACCCGGACCAAAAATATTCAATGTGGTCCACTCCAGGAGAAAGAGGGGACCCAAATCCATCACAAAACATCCTTCTAAGATGAATCCATTGAGTCACACACACTAACACATCCTCCAAAGTCAACTCTAGATATAATGTGTAGATAAACGATAAAGTTCAGCAACCAGTCAACCAAAAACATCTTCCAATGCAAATTACTTAACGCAGATCTCCACACACCATGGTGAGACCCATAACTACCATCTAACATAGCTCCCAAAGCATATCCGGACCAAAAAGTATGACAAGATAAATTAATCAAATACGTTGAAAACTGAACATACAAAGCATAATCCAACACAAATCACTTCTAGAACAAAAACACCACCATAGAACTGAACTGAAATACTGCACTAACCAACTAAACATATCCACCAAATCACAACATGAGATTAAGCATATCTGGAGGCCACCAAAGACTTTTTGGACCAGTATGACAGATGCTCTCATTGTCTGAACACAACGACAAACTTTTACAATTTGCTCGAACCAGACAACATGATGATAGAGCGTATTCAGAAACTCAAAACATAACCTTCACCATCTGAAGGTAAGCAAAGCATTCAACCATCAGAGCATTAAGTACACTTTCATGCATATCAAAACTTGTCATATACTTCACAAACTCAACAACAGCACCAGTTAAAGAAACTTGCAACAATACACATAAATATTTAGACAAAACTCTATCTGGAACACCAAGTTTGACATCAATAACAACACAACTCAGATATCAATAAACAACTCGGATTTCTAACAATGATTTGGTACAAGTTTATTTCTATATATTTTGATGTTTCTTTTGAAGAAATGACTTTTTTGGGGGTGATGACTTGATTCATGAGAAAGAAAGAGATATTATTTTATATCTTTCATTTGAGAGTGGAAAGAAGAACACTTGACATATCAATCATGGTGAATGTAGTTCTTGAAGAAAATCTATAAGATCCTTCAAATGGGTGGTTTCTAAGAAACATTGATTGCGATTCCAATTCACTAGAGATCAATTCCAGATCAAATATAACTTTATTCATAGTATAACACGTCATTATTTATGAGAGCACATTCTTTTAAGGCCTATATATATATATATATATATATATATATATATATATATATATATATATATATATATATATATATATATATATATATATATATATATATATATATATATATATATATATATATATATATATATATATAGGCCTTATATATATAGGCCTTATATATATATATAAGGCCTATATATATATATATATATATATATTACTTCCAACATTATAATAGTTTCATATTAATTTCAGATCAGGTTCATATTAGTTCAAATTTGCAAGTTTATGTTGACAGTTTTCTGGAGAAGTTTTGCATGTCACACTGTTTAAGAAGTACAACATTGCACAATAGATCGAAAATTTGTAAACAATCATATTGAAAAAAAACTATTCTTATGTTTCTACTGCTGAAAATGTGGTAATAGCTAAAGTTGAAATTAGTAACATTTTTAAAATTATTTTTCCATAGTGTTGATGCTCTAGGAGAACTAAGTTGGTGCTTAGAAAGGTGAATTGTGGTTTGTTAAGGGGTTTGGTGATTCCTTGGGTTGGTGCCCTAAATGTTTGTAAATTCTCTTAACTATGAGGATGGATTAGGACAATAGATCCTAGCATCATTTCTCATCGTGGTTTTCCCATCCTAGGTTTCCATGTAGATTTTATGCATTGTCTTCATTGTGTGATTGTATTTCATTCTTGTTTCAATTTCAAGTACTTGAAGTTTTTAGATTGAAGTTTGACAAATTTCGTTAAAAGTTAAAATCATTTAGAGATCAAAAGTTTATATCTACTACTGATTCACACCCCCCCCCCTCCCCCTCCCTGCCTCTTAGTAGTGTAGAATTGTGTTCTACAAAGAGATCATGTTAGTTCGAGTCCCAAAGAGAGGGAGGGCATAAATCTATTCATTTTGAGGTAAATGAGCCAGATCTAGTAATTGAAAGATTAGGCTGCAAATCATTAGAATTACAATTCTATGGAAAGTTGAATATCAGTAGAGAATAAATTATAACAACCAAACAAAAATTGTCCTTTTTGTGAGCGTTATGAAAATGTGGAACATATCTTTGGAGATTTTTGTTGAGCTAAAAAGAAATGTGTTGCATTTTTTTACCATTCCCCTATTATATTTGACCATGTGCTAAGTTTTGAAATGGGTTGCAATTTTGGGTATTGGGTGTTCTAAGAATGTTGTTGTTGACTCAATAAGACAAACTATCTTGCTTCATATTTGGAAAAGTAGATGTTTATCTGTTTTTTCTAATCATATTACTCATCAAGAAGTAGAAATGTTACAATTTTACTATGGTGTTATGTTACATCTTCTTTCTTTGTGCTCATAGCTGAAGAAGGACACCTACAACAAATTTTTGAAAGAGATCAAATTTTAGTTCGTAGAAATGTATGCAGAAGATGTGCAATGTTCTAGACAACTCCAAAAACTCTTCAAGTTTCAAATGTAATTTAGGAATAGTTTATGCATATTCCCTTACTTTTGTACATGTTGGTTTCAGACGCTTGATTTATAGTGTATGTAATTTAGTAGCAGTTAATATATATTCCCTTGCTTATTGTACATGCTTCTTTGTACAAGATTTTGGAAACACGGACAGAGACAATAGGTGTGCAACTACAAAATATATTACTCACTTAAGACATATCCATAGCCCAAGACATTGCTATGCACAAACCCCACTATGTTCAACTAACAACTTAAAGCTCTATTATGGATTCTTCAGTTTTTAATAGCATTTTGCTATGTATTTTTAGGTTATAAAACAGGGGCCTATGAATAAGGTGTGACATGGATTTAAGCTATTGGTAGAGGTGAATTAGTTTGTTAAGAAGCATATGACAAAATTAGTAGACATGACAACGCGAATGTTAAATTGAATGACAAAATTAGTATGAAAGGATTCATTTGTAGCATGGGAACAAAAGCATGAAATGTATTTAGAGAGTATAAAATTTCATGGTGTAGGTGACAGTTCAAATGTATATCCTACACTCTAGATTCTTTGAGCCATCACACTAATTGATGTATTATATGTATGTAGCTCCCTCATAGTTGAGTGTTGAAGATATCTAGCTTTCCAAAATGAATGGGGAGTTAATTGTCATATTATGATACCTACACTTTGGGTTGGAAAGTTAAAATTTCGACATGTACAAACAACTGAGAGGGAAATATGTATTTCACTAAAATTTGAGTTCACTCATTCAATGATCTAATGATCTAGATCATGGTTAATGGCTACCACATTGTAGACTACATTCTACAATGGAATCATGTACATGGCATATCTACTTGCAACAAGCAACATTGAATCTTAGGAGAGCTTCTTAATTTTCTCCTTTTCTACTCTTTCATTGGATGACATTTTTTAGAGATTTTTCAAAAATGAAATTTAGTATATTCAACTAATAAAAATAGCCAATGTTCAACAAGAAGCCAAAAAATTGTTATTTTTCATATATGAAAAAAGAAGATAAAGATAACCTTAGAAAAAACTGTAATTTTTTCTTCCTACATGCCAACTGAGAGAAAAATGGAAGTTTAAACTAACAATGTAAGTATTTGAGGTTGTTGTTGGCAAGGATAATAATCAAGGATAAATGTTGAGTGTGTATGTCTAAGTATACTCAACTTGCCAACTTTTTTTATTTAACTTCTTCCATACAACACATTAACTCAATTCTATATTTTGCGTGCAAAATTAATAAGGTAGCAATTTGTCAATTTTCTTGATTTTATATGAAACACTTTTATCATGTGATTTAATATGAAATGTCCCTCATAGCCATAACAAAAATTGTGCTAAGAATGAGATTCTTGGCTCAAGAGTTGAGGACTTCTAAAGGAGAAAACAAGTTGCTTAGCCACAATAAACATTGTGCTAAGAAGGAGATGTTTCGCTCAAGAGTTTGCCAAAGGTTAAGCCATATAAAGAGAGTGTTTGAGATTTTTAGAAGGACGGCTAAAGAAGAAAACAAGTTGTTTAGCCACAACAAAAATTGTGCAAAGATGAGATTTTTGGCTCAAGAGTTTGAGGACTAGTAAAGGAAAAAACAAGTTGCTTACGCACAACAAACATTGTGTTAAGAAGGAGATTTTTGGCTCAAGAGTGTGCCATATAAAGAATGCGTTTGAGATTTGGGGAGAATAGTTTTTTCACTTGAACCCTCCTTTTAACATTTTGGAAGAAAGATAAGATGGTTGAAGGAGATTTTTGGCTCAAGAGTGTGCCATATAAAGAGTGTTTGAGATTTTGGGAGGATAGTTTTTTCACTTGAATCCTCTTTTAACATTTTGGAAGAAAGATAAGATGGTTGAACCGTCATTGGTATAATATATCCATTTAGACCACATTTACAATCTTGAAAGAGAAATCAGTTGGCAAAGCCAATGAAAAAAGGCACAAAAACTTTTCCATTTCCTTCAAGCCTTCAATCCTTAGACATTTCATACTTGTTCCATCGCCAGACTCGTTCTTCGTCCTTTTCAAGCCTTCAATCCTTAGACATTTCATACTTCTTCCATCGCCAGACTCGATCACCTTATCAGAGTAGTCAATCGTCAATCAAAATACAAGGCCATCGTTGGCAACATGATAGAAGAGGAATATAAAGGATATGACTTTATATGCAGAACCCCATAGAATTTAACTGAAACAAACATGAGATTTTGCACGCTATAGATTGTAACTAATAGCTACCATTAAAATGTTTAGCTTTTACTCTCATTCTAACAATTTACACTCGGAACCATAAACTTGGAATTAGTCTTATACGGCGGCCGCGCGAACGTGAGCCCCATCTGTCACAAATCATGACTTGTACTCTCCACAATGGGAGATGCTAGGCAGAGCCCCCTTCCATGTGCAATGAAGGTGCTCTCCCTAGCCCATCGGCCTCATTGATCACCGATTGACCCCACCCAGGTAAGTATGCCTTCTTAATACCCCTCTCCCCTTTCTTATACTCTTCTCCCTTCTTTCCTTCTCCTCCCGATGTGGGATTAATGATACCGCCCCTAAATCATGTACACAAAATAGCAGCACTTTTCACCAAACCATTTACTCCGGCACTTCTATGTCATGGGACAATTTTTAGGCTGAATTAAAGTAGGTTTACAGTATCTGGTCTTCATAGCATGAAAACAAAACAGTTGTCGGAACTCGAATTTTTTTTTTTTTTTCCGAATCAAAGCAAGTTTACAGTTTCTGGTTCTAAGATCAGGAAAACGAAAACGGCCAAATTAAAACTTCCGTTTTATGAAGCCGCAGGTTTTATAAGGCCCAATCAGAAGCAAATTTACAGTTTCTGGTCCGAAAACAGAAATTAAAACTTCCATTACCCAAACTTCAAGCCTATCTTGGCCGAATCAAAGCAAGTTTACAGTTTCTGATCCTAATAGGAGGAAGACAAAAAAATAAAATAAAATGTAAAATTCCGTTGCCGGGACTTGAACCCGGGTCTCTCGGGTGAGAGCCGAGTATCCTAACCAACTAGACTACAACGGATTGTGATACAAGTCATTGAAGTAAAATTCCGTTACCGGGACTTGAACCCGGGTCTCTCGGGTGAGAGCCGAGTATCCTAACCAACTAGACTACAACGGATTGTGATACAAGTCATTGAAAAACCCATTAATTTCTAAAAACAGGCTTTAAATAATTGCCACACTTATCCGTTCGACCAGAAATAGAGATCCGGACATTTAAAGATTGTAATCTGTTGGTTCTATCAATTCCACATTTGGATTGTGAATTCATGGAGCCCTAACATTTCTAATGGATTTTGTGATGTAAAGGAATGTGATAAGAGTCATCCAAAGCATTTTGGATGAAATGTCTTTAGGAGGTGTCAAGACAAAAGTATAGACCTTAAATCCACCTAGAACACTTGTTTTTCGAAGTTCACTAGTTTTATAAGTAGTGAACATGTGTTCACTATAATGAATATGTCAAAATGATGAACTCTTTAAAAGTAGCAACGAACAATCATTTGTCTTGGTGAACTTGTTATAAGTGAGAAATAAAATACTATTAAAGTCACAATTTGTCAGTGGAATTTACAAAAGTTATAAATCGTTGAATATATGTTTTTTTTTTAACCCTCCTTTAACATTTTGGCAGAGTATGGTTTAACCGTCATTGGCATACTATCTCCACTAAAACCACACTTACAATCTTGGAGGAGAAATCAATTGGCAAAGCCAATGGAAAAAGCACAAAGACTCTTCCATTTCTTTCAATCCTTGGACATTTCATACTTCTTCCATTGCCAGACTCGTTAGCAATCAAGAAACCTCACCCTTCTCAAATAATTTTTTGCAATCTTGATCATCTTATCAGAGTAGTCAATCAATGATCACCTTGCTACAGTCGTCAATCAAAATACAAGGCCACTCCGGCAACGTGGCATAGGAAGATTATAACACTCACAATTTAATATGCAGAACACCAGAGAATTTAACAAAAATGAGATATTGCACGCTATAGATTGTGAGTGTTATAATCTTCCTATGACACGTTATAATCTAAACAGGTTACAATCTGAGTCTGATACCATTAACTTAAATTATGCAATTATGCCCAATTTCTTATTCTTTAACTTAAGGTCTGTTTTGGGTGGGGGCCGCGCGAACGCGAGCCCCCTCTGTCACAAATTATGACGTGCACTCTCCACAATGGGAGATGCTAGGCAGAGCCCCCTTCCAAGTGCAATGAAGGTGCTCTCCCTAGGCCATCGGCCTTATTGATCACTGATTGACCCCGCCCAGGTAAGTATGATTTCTCAATTCCCCTCTACCCTTTCTTATACTCCCTCTTCTCCCTACTTTTCTTCTCCTACCGCATGTGGGATTATTGACACCGCCCCTAAATCATGTAAACAAAATACCAGCACTTTTCACCAAACAATTTACTCCGGCACTTCTATGTCATGGGACTGCAATTTTTAGGCTGAATTAAAGTAGGTTTACAAAAACAAAGCAGTTGTCGGCACTCGATTTTTATTTTTTTTCCGAATCAAAGCAAGTTTAAAGTTTCTGGTTCTAAGATCAGGAAAACGAAAACGACCAAATTTAAACTTCCGTTTTATGAAGCCGCAGGTTTTGTAAGGCCGACCAAAAGCAAATTTACAGTTTCTGGTCCGAAAACAGAAATTAAAACTTCCATTGCCCAAACTTGAACCCTATCTTTTGGCCGCATCAAAGCAAGTTCACAGTTTCTGATCTTAATAGGAGGAAAAGTGAGAAAAGGTAAAATTAAAAAGTACGTTGGCGGGACTCGAACCGCGACCTCTCGAGTGAGAGCCGAGAATTCTAAACAAGTAGATTGCAACACATGATAATGATTTCAACTCTGCAAATTTATCCATTACAAGTAAATTCTATTGGCTCAACCAAAAAATAGAAACCCAAAGACGTTTAAAGCTTGTAATCTGTTGGCTCAACCAATTCCATGCTGTCTTTTCCCTAATAATTTAACCAGCAATTGTACCTTGGTGCCCAATAGGTACGTTGAAGAGATACGAAAGTGTCAAGTAGGAAAAATCTTTGTCTGTTCCAAGCAGTACAGGATGTAAAGACAATCATAATACTGATTTAATATAATTCATAAAATACATATAATCAATAATCAAGCAAATCATTGTCATATGTAGGGACGCGGCTAATTTGACTCCAAAACGGCTGACTAATATTCGTGTTATACAAACAATCAAAAAATAAACGACTCAACTAGTTCTACCGAGTACAGTTGAGATTTGTAATTTTTTACTTACCCTCATGTTATGCGGAAATCGTGGTGTTTTTGGAGCCAGATTAGCTACAGCCATGTTCAAGATTAAAGACATGAAATTACATTTTGACATAAAGTTAGAGTACGTGAGACAACGACAAGACTAGAAGACATAAGGAAACATATTCTTGTCAATATGCCACAAGGTTGAGTATAATAAATATATAATCTACACGATTGATGACAATCTTGATAGGATCTCTCAACATCTATCTCCCTCAAGCACACGACGAGTGAGGACATTATCGGAGCGCTTATCCACCGAGCCACAAAGTATTTACACTTTTTCAAAATTCTTCCGCACATGAGTAATGGAATTTGTCTAGTATAATACATCTACATCTAATGTGAATGTAACTATATCATGATTTTAAAATACTAACAAGGAAAACACCAGAATTTTTGCCATGCACCTATCCTTGAAGGTAATGAATATTTGAGACACACAAAGAAATCATGAACAGAACATATCCATCAATATATGATAAGAATGAGAATAAATCAAACATTTCCTTATCGATCACATTCATCAGATATCTATCTATTGAAAAGCATATTTCAATCACACCAAGATTTAAGAATCCTTTATGTAACCATTTATACATGAGTCAACAACTAAAACTACTCATGTGATAGGTCATATGTACATTCAAGATTATAAACTATGATAATGACCAATGATCAAAAAAATAAGGTAAGTTGGTTTTCCCTTGTTACAATTGATAATATATGATTATTGAAATGAAGAATAAATAACAACAATGATCACGACATAATACTAGTAATATAGACTAGGAAACACAATTTCCATTGTCAATAGCTATTTGTAAATCAAGAATATCAATATAACTAGTATGCAATACTATCAATTTTTTAATCATTAAAATAACAACATCACTCGTATTCATTTACCTATATCTCATTCTTTCATCATAATGAAATAAGATGTGAATTTTGACATTTTCACTTATCCTTCTATTCTCCTTTTAACATGAACCTTTTCTAAATATAATTTCAATTTGTCAACCTATTCATAGAGGTTCAAAATGGTATTTCTTGCTCAATTCTATATTTTGCCTAACTCAAATAAACCATTCTAATATGAAATTATTCTTCTAAATATCATTATAAACTTTGTTCTCAATAAAACAATGAGTTCTTATTTTTCCTCATATCCTCTTTATAATAGTATATCACTATATTCTCTTAAAAGGGGGATCTACCTATGACTAGGTCACAATACTTAAATCCTTTTGATGGCTATCATATGCATCTTTCTTTGCTTGTCGATATAAGTGCATGAAATACTTATCACAAATGAAGAAATCATTAATAATACATAGAAATAATTCAAAATAAACATGTAGTAATACTTGAAACACACTTAAGCATAGTCTATATTACCTTAAGCTTAGATTGGGATTTTCCTTTCATATTATCAATAATAAGTATTGCAAGCTATTATGTTATTTATTTCAGTTATCGTTGGATGAATTTGTTAATGAACTCGGTGCCAATACTCTAAGGCCTCTTATCACCTTAATCCTATGTTGTCTCGAATGTTATTTACTCTTTCTTGGCAAATTAAGTTTTCTAACTTCCTTAAAACATATAATAGGCATCTGAGTACAAGTTGCATTATTTTTAGAGTCAATATATCTCTTTTGTGAAATACCCTCGATGGATAAATAGATCATGTATTAAAAATTAGAAGGAAATAACTAGACATGTATATGCTTGATAAAAATAATAGGTAAAATAATAAATATTTTATCATGGATATATGTAAATCTTGATCATCATATAATATTAACCCAGTGCCTAATCCTTGATTGCCTAAATACATACTCATTCACTTTGTAGACCCAAATGCCTATTAGACCATTTCTTCTGTATAAATTAGGTGAAATCATTCTAATCTAATAATATTAATAAAGAAATATTTTAATAAAAAATGATTATTCTAGTCAAAGAAAGATTGTTATGGTTGGAATCATTTTTCTAAAGTCACACTTGGTCATGTTAATCTTAAGATTATTGGAAAAAAAGGTAGAGGTCTAGTTGCATGTTTCTTGTGGATCATGTAATTGCATGTTTCAATACAAGTGAGAATGATATCTAAAGGAAAGCTAAATGGAAACAATCTAAAAGCACAAACAATAACTTATCTCCCAAACCTAATCTTGTGTGCATCTAATATAACTCTTCCACATTAATACCCATATTGTAAAATAGGGACAAGATGTTAAATGGTTAATAGATTGATTATACAAATTACCCACAAGGTACACTACCTTAGCTATATGAAGTTTTAATTATTTATAGGATTGTTTGCATGCTTTGTGTGTTTGTGGATAGTTGATAGGATTGGGTATTCTTAATAAAATAATTGAAGGTATGGATATTATTCCAATGCACAGAGGAAGGGGAAATGGCTATACAGCCTTAGGATGCACCAAATATCTATTGTAATGTATTAATAATGTATAAATGGCATTAATATCTTGGTGCATCTAAAGAGTTGAATAGCCATTAGAGGAAGGCAATTTAATGACAAATACATTAATTAACTAACCGATAGATATGATAAACTTGCACTACTTTAGGATAGGTTTTCTCAAAGGCTACATCCCAATTATACACTAGGTGTAGGAGTATATTGAAATAATGGTCTCTAAAACTCAAATATTTGAAAGTCCTCACTAAACCAAAAGACTACACAAGAGGAAAGGCACTATAAAAGAATTCTTATATGATCTGGTATGCATTGACTATGATAATTTCTTTTTTATTAGATATTAATCTAATCATTCATGGACTTGGTGTATCGAGGCTTGCATTTCTTTGTGATCATAGGTATTTATGGTTTAATTTCAAGTAATGTTGAATTCTAATAAGGGATTATGAACAATGATCATTTGTACCTGCAAGGTATAGGAGATGGAAATTCAAGCTCTAAAAGGGCTAAGCAATTTTCAAGTTGTTTCCCACCAACATATGAGTGAATCATAGAATTTGAGGTTTTTAAGCATGGTATAAATGTAAAATTTTAACTAAACTTGCACAAGAGGATCTAGCTAGAAAAGAAGAACACAACTTACAGATTAATAAAAGAGAAAATTGAGAACAAGTAGAATGAAGACTTGTAACATTAACTGATTGATAATTACAATATAAAGAGCCTCTATGAAAGCATAAAACAGAGGAAAAAATAAAAAGCCTCTCTAAAAGCATAAAAACAAAGGAAAAAATATTAATAAAACTATCCACCTTTGTTAGCTTACAATAAAACAAGTAACAACTGCAATACTGATAAAACATATTATGGTGTTTGTTTATCCAAGAAAAACACGGAAAAATGAAAAAAACTGATCAAGCAGATTGTGTTGTAATTGGTGATACAATGCACGTTGCTTCAATCACTAAGATACTTATTCGAGAAATGAGGATTTGTGTGAGTTGTGTAGGTACTTATTGCAAACATGATACAGAGTGGTTCAAAGAGCAAATTCAAGGTTTATGTGATGAAATACTGATCACAGATGATCATGTTGAGGTAGGAGATATGATAGCTCACATGGAACCATCTGCAATATTTGGTACTCAAATGGAATGTCATATTGGTAAACATCTTGATATTCCTTATGGAGTTATTTTTGCACCAGTTCATATACAAAACTTTCCCTTGGGATATCGACCCTTTCTAGGTTACAAAGGTACTAATAAAGTAGTTGATCTAGTTTATAACCTAGTAACTACAGACATACAGTCTGACTATACCATGCCAGACTGCAATGAACAACATTCATGTTTCACCAAAAGCATTAGCTACTGTAGTTGGAATTTGACAGCTCTTGATTGTACCCAATTCAACCAAGTGTGACTAATTGTCTAAATTCATAACTAAGGACTACCAAGACGTTGCTACCTAACTCAGATCGATTCCATCCCCTTTCTCTATTTCCCAACCCTCTCCATCATCCCCATTGAACATAGTGCCAAATCCAGAATTCTTTAGGTCAATCCCAATTAAAAATTATAATTAAATAACATTAAAAAGTATAGTCTGCATACCAACCCTTAAGGAACATTATCCCCCTTGTAGATTGTGTTAATACCCCTCCTTAAGTCTAACTAAGGAGACTAAAGCGTAAGGAAATGAAAGGGGAAAGAGGAAAAACCTAACGAGAACAAAACCCCTCCTCAAAAATTACACAAACTTTGCACACAGCTTTTATGTTGCAATGTCTTTCACCCCAAGAAGGTCTCGCAGAAAGTGAAAATGAAAAGATATGGCCCATTTATGCCTCCACAAATAAGAGAAAGAATGCCAATATAGAATGTAGCATGGTGAATGCTATAGTAAGTTCCTCTACAACAAATGATGGCTCTTTCTTTTGGATGATAAAAACCTTGAGTTGTCAAACTCTTGAATTCCCACTCAAGTGAAATGTATGAAGGTATCAAGATGAATAGTTCTATAAAATAATCATATTTCTCCAATTTGATGCTAAACTGCGACTCTACCATACAAGAGTCAAGAACAGTGACCACTAAAGTGTGAGATTTGTTTGGATGTGAATCAGGATGTGTTAAGATAGTAGCATGGAGTGGTTGAGAGAGAACACGAGAACCTAAACCAAAAGAATATGCATCTTGATGTGAGTTGACATCAAAGAGATGACATTTGTCTTCAATGTTGTCATTATGATCAAGGAGAGATTCAACAAACAAATGATAAATGTCTGATAGAATTATATATCGCTCATCAAGTGGACAAGATTGAACTTGTTGAATAGAATATAAGGTAGCATTCAAAGAAGCCAAGATCTATGTCAAACTTGCAGGTGGAGGTGACCGAATAGCGAGACACAATATTGGAGGTGTACAAAGAGGATAAGTGGGAGGAAATATCTTTGTGTAATCAAGACAATCAAGACTCTTTCCAATAAGCAATTTCCTCTCCAATGTCATCATCATTCATAGGATCATCATCATTATCAAGGGAGAGAAGTATGTCTAAATTTGGATCATCTGGGAATGGAGGTTTAGTGGGATCTCCATACATTTCCCAAAAGTGGCTAAAACAGTGCGAAAGCACTCAATGTGTTACAGAGCCCGTGATGTGTGGTCCCCAACACTTAAACCAATTAATCCTAAAACATGATCATTTCTACTTTCCCACGTAGATTTATGCCAACATGCACTTGGCTCGAGAATAAGCCCGCATGCAAATGTGGCAATAGATGAATCCATCACCAGTGCTTTAAGATTCCATCACACCGAGACTTGTAGTTTCCTTCTTCCAAAGTGATGACAAATGGATGATAATTTATTCCCATTTTAGCCTTAGATTACCCCCTTCTGAAACTTTATTTCAGTTCATTGATACATAAAATAAATTAAGACACAACCCCCAAGACAATGAAAAATTCCATTCTAAAATAGCTATAATCTTCAATTCTTGAAAAATATTGCTAATGCTTCTTCTTTCTAGCATGTGTGTGCTCTAATACCATGTAAAATTTTAACTAAACTTGCATAAGAGGATCTAGCTAGAAAAATAGGACACAACTTGTAGATTAACAAGAGAGAAAATTGAGAACAAATCTTCATTCTACTCGCTCTCAATTTTCCCTTCTGTTAATCTACAAGTTGTGTTCTTTTTTTTCTAGCTAGATCCTCTTGTGCAAGTTTAGTTAAAATTTTACAATAAGATCCGTCTATGTGCATTGTAAATGCAAAATAATGAGGAAGGAAGAAAGATATGGTTCTAAAGGTCCCCCTATAAGACAATGAGAACAACTTAAAGATTCAACTTTTGATATGCAAAAATAAATATTAGTTATTTGTAATAGGATTTATTTCAAACAATGTTTAAATGATTACATAGTGGTATTGTCTTCGCATATTTTTGGATGTCTGCCTTTGGATGTCAAGCTTCTATCCTCCTCCTCCTTTGTTACTTCCTTTGTAATAACATATCTATGCATCTAATACTATGGTTGTGCTCATACCTGAAAAATATGGAGGAAGGCAAAAGTCTAATGTTGATCTCCCAAGTGTCCATATCTCCTACCTCCATTGAAATACTATCAGATCCACTCCAAATCTCCAACTTCTTTTCTTTTGAGTTTTTTTCCCATTTTCAATAATTTTCTCCTTTCCTTCATGCTTGTGATGTCATTTTATGGATGAAGAGCCCTACAAAATCTTTGTATGCCCATTTTTCATTCCACCATCCACATTCTTGACCAAAAGTTTCATATCCCCCCAAAAAATAATCTCCATGCAAAACTATATTTGGCATGAACTAAATGGAGAGCTCCTCTAATTTTTTGTGTGCTTTCTAGGACATTCAAGAAGCCACGTTTCCTTGTTAATGTGTTCTACACTTGACTTATTAGTGAGTGGAATGTATTTTAATTACCCATTAATTAAATCATTTAAAAAGATACTTTTGCTACTCCGTGTTGTCATATAACTTGTAGACACAAAAAAAGGGTCAATGCCTATGTCTCCTATTTTTAACGTATTTCAATGTTCATCGATCCCATCTCATTCTTCTCTCCCATTTCTTATCTCATTGATATCATTTTGTCCCTATTTTGATTCTATGATATTTTAATTTGTTCCAAAACCTATCATTTTGTCCCCATTTTGATTCGGTGATATCAATTTGTCCCAAAACATGTCCCATTGATATCATTTTGTCCCCATTTGAACCCCATGATATCAATTTATCCCAAAACCTATCTCATCAATATCATTTTGTCCCCATTTCGACCCTATGATATCAATTTGTCCCAAAACCTATCCCGTTGATATCATTTTGTCCCCATTTTGATCCTATATATCAATTTGTCCTAAAACCTATCTCGTTGATGTCATTTTGTCCCTATATTGATATCATGACATTATTTCATCCCAATTTCATGTACTGTGGCATCATTTTGATCCCATTTCATGTCCTAAGGCTTCATTCCATCCCCTATTTGTGTCCTTTGACTCGTTTTGACCCAATTTACCAATTTTGACCTAATTTTGATAAATTCTTCCCATTTCTTCTCAATTTTGCTCAATTTAATTCAATTTGACCAAATCTTGGTCTCTAGACATCAATTTGACTTATTTCTCTCCTAGGTTTAATTAATTGTTTATTTAATCAATCCTTTTTCATGTTAACGCTTCTTCTTAGATAAATAAATAATATTTATTTATTTATCCCTTTTATATGTCAATTAAATAAATTTATTTGATTTAATTGAGGAAAAAATTAATAAATAATATTTATTAATTTATTATAAATAATCTTCTTCTAAGATAAATAAATAATATTTATTTTATTTATTTATCCCTATATTTATCACTTCCACAATTAAATAAATCTATTTTATCTAATTGTTTAATCGATAAATATGATGAGCAAAATAATAAATTATATTTATTAATTTGTCACAAATATCTTCTTCTACCTGCTAATTTTATCCTCACGTGGAGATAATAAATTTATTTATTAATTCTCCATATTATCCTCGTTTCTTGATACACTTGATCTCCTCGACTTTTTCCATTTTATCCCATCTCCTAAATGACAACTTTGAGTTGCACTCAATTGTGTCCATTCAACTTCTCAAAAAACAATTCGATCTCAATCGTTCATCAAAATTTGGATTCCTATAAAGGAAGCCTCATTCTTCATTCAAGAGGGAGGAATTTTTTAACATTGGCGTCGTTACTCTATCAAATTAGTTTTCGAATATTAGCATCATTATTCTGTCAAATTAATTTCTAGTATTCTCGCTATCATTGTCCTTGCTTTCATATTTGTGCATTTTGTAAATTGAGAGCAACATACCCATATTAAAGAAGAAAGAAAAAGTAACGCAACATCATCAAAGGAATGAAAGGATGGTTTGATTCATGTTTTATTTTGTGCTTCATTCTGATAGCTTTGTTAGTTAGATTAGGTGATTTAAAATGTAGTTTAGTTTTTGTGATTTGCTTAGTTAACTTCATGCCCATTCATTCTCAATTTCCTAGTCGACATTCTAGTGAACCCAACATGAAATGCATCCAATGATGATCATCTTGTGAGTGTTTGCTTGCATGTAGGTGTCAAAGAGTTGATTTTAATCTTTCATGCCTCTAGAAACTAGACTTGCACACTTAAAACCTAGACCTACACAATTCGGCCTACTTTATGTGGAGTTGGAGCTAAGTTTTGCATACTTAAGCATGATTTTTGTGTACTTGAGCCTTTTTTCTACAGACTTGGGCCTTCTTTATGCGCACTTGGACCTTATTTCAACTTGCTTGGGCATTCTTTTTGTGCAGTTGATCTTACTTGAGCTTTACATCTATGGTTGCATGTAGGGGTTTTTGATGACCTATTATCTAACGTGCAGGGTTTATATGATGAATGTTTATGTTAATTTATCAGATATGATAATTTGAGGCTAAAATGAACTCAACAACTTGCATGTAACTTAATTAGGGGTTGAATGGACAACAACTTTTCACATTTTAACTTGCAAGGGTCTAAAACAAATCTGACATACTCTAAATAGGAGGTTGAATGAACAACGTATTTTACACTTCAATTTGGAAGGTTGTTAAAAAGAACTCACGTCTAACTTAATTAAGGTTTCAATTCACTTTCAAAATTCCCACTTCATCTTGTTGGTTGGTTAAAAGGAATCTTACAATTGACATCTAACTTAAATAGGGGTGAAAATTAGTTAATTTCCACTTAGATCTTTTCAATTTTGAACAATTGAAATATTTGCATGACAAAACAAGGGTTTTATGCAATCATCTCCATGTTTTGAGCAAGTTTATCTTTCTATTGCACAATTGAGGCTTTTTTTTGCCCAGTTGAGGCTTGTTTATGCAAAGTTGAGGCCTATTTTTGCACAATTGAGCTTTGTTTTTGCACAATTGTCTAATGAAAAGTGATTTCCATTTTGATCATTTATTTCAATTTCCAAGTTCCTAATTTTGATGTCATAGAATTTTTTTGTTATTACTGATGATTTGTCACTTTGGCAATCGTGGGATGAAGATTGAATGAAACAAACAAACTATAATGAGTTTGGTGCAGGACGTTTGACAAATATTTATAACTCCAAACAAATTGCATTTTTATTTTCCATGGATTAGAAAACACTTTATCTCTATAATGGAATCTGTGTGAGCTTGAATTTCATCCTCATAATGTTACCTGTAATAAGTTAGTTTCACAAAATACAATGGAAATGCATACAAGAAATCCAAAATCCACCAATGAAACTACATGAAATACATACTAAAATAAAACATTATTTTACTTTCATGGCTTATGTCTCATTGTGTCCTAACTCCACTGTTCCTGGTTGCAGATGGTGTGCTCTCAAACAATGCATTGTTGGTGTAGACACCCAAAATTGTCATGTCTAATTAAATAAATATTTTATTTATTTAATTATCTAAGCCTAATTCTTCTATTAATTAAATAAATCTTTATTTATTTAATTAATTCATTTATCCTCTTCTAGCCTTATTTCTCATTTAAATAAATACATTTATTTATTTAAATTATCCCTTTCCTATATTAAATAAATATTTTATTTATTTAATTGCCCTACTTCTTCTATTAATTAAATAAATCTTTATTTATTTAATTAATTCATTATCTTTTTCTACACATGACACATGTCATTCATCTCTTATTTCCTACACTACCTACCCCTTTCATTATTTTGGTATTTCTTATACCTACCCTCTAATCCTAGTCGACCTCCTTTTTACACCTCTCAATCTTAACCCTCCATTTTCTATTGTGTCTTCTATTTAAGGAGATGCTTTCTTCATTACCAAACCCTAACTACTGGATCAATTGACTACACTACAATTCTACTTGCAACCACATTCCGTTCTTTGTTGAGCTCTTGTGCATACAAAAATCTGAGAGCAAGCATATCAAACAAGATCAATGGAGATAGGAAGAATGGAGATCAAAACCCTAGTGGACATGTGATGGTATAATCTTTGTGATTTTTGAGTTATTTTGCATTGTCTTAGGTTATCTTCATATGTTATGGTGGATCTTTGTTCATTGTTAGGCTAGGGTTTAGTGGTTGAATCCATTTTAGTCTTTCAATATTGTTGTTTATTGCTATCCATTTTCACCATATACATTTTGGCACGCCCGGTGGGACTCTTGTCCCTTTGCATTTAACATTTTTGTTGCAGATTTTGCATTTTTGAAGTTGCAGATCGGACGATTTCGACGACATTTTAGGTTTTTTCCGCGTCTGCGAGTGTTCGGATCGCGTTTTTGTATTTCAGAGGCGTCTGTGATATCTTTTATCGCGTCTGTGTTTCTGTCATTTTTATTTTTTGCAGGTTTCCGAAAGTCGCGTCTGTGATCCCTAATCGCGTCTGTGAACCATCTGATCGCGTCTGC
Source organism: Cryptomeria japonica (assembly GCF_030272615.1). Taxonomy (NCBI): domain Eukaryota; kingdom Viridiplantae; phylum Streptophyta; class Pinopsida; order Cupressales; family Cupressaceae; genus Cryptomeria; species Cryptomeria japonica. Next base: position 799,933,807 of record NC_081409.1, read on the forward strand.
AGAATAAAGAGGCGTCTGTGTTCTGAAATCACGTCTGCGAATCACAGAACCGCGTCTGTGTCGGACAGACGCGTCTGTGTCTGGTATAACAGCGTCTGTGCATTCTGTTTTGCAAATTTTTCAAGTTTTTCGATTCGGCTTTTCGGATTTTTGTACTTAGGGTTTCAGATCTGGTTTATTTTTGGCTAACCTTTGCAGATCTAGCTAACCTGGTTTGTGCAGCTTGCTTTGGAGGCAAATACGTTTTTGTTGAAGGCCCCTTTTCACAAAGTCTTTTTGGGTTTTCTTAAAATTTACCTAACTTGTGTGCTTGCAGGAAGGGGTTATCACTTGAAACAACCCAAACTACTAACAATTTTGTTGCAGGGCCTTAGCTAGGGTTTTGTAATTTTATTTGTGTGCCTTGTCTTCATAGCTTAGCAAACACTTCAATTGGAGCACTAAAATTGAACCATTGTCTTTTGTGTCTTGAGCAATAGGCTCTTTTTGTTTATTCTTTAGAGGGCCTGTCTTCCCGTGTGGTCATTAGGACTACTAGTGAGAAGAGAACGACCCAAGTGGTAGCAAAAGAAAAGCCATCTTCTTCCAAGCCACTATAATCAAATGTATTCATGGTGAAAACTATGAATAACGTGTGCTGATTAGTTCATACCGACACTATGTCTCCCCATAAACCCGTTTGATCAAATTTATTTGATCATTTGTAGGGCGTAACCCCTACCGGCTGGGAGCCTTCTGTATTTACAGAGCTGAAAGTGCCGCATGTATGGCCACACGAGCGGATGCCCTTACTAGCACCTCATTGTTTTAGATGCCCAAATCCTTCTAGTTGTTGAGGCAGGAGGTCGGACCTCTGGTAGCGGCCCACACACATACGGTTCTTAGTAGAGATACAAAGTTCGCCATGGGGAGTTTTCATGGGGACTGATGCTTGGATGACCCGAGAAGTGAGTGCCGAGGGTGGAGCCAGTGAGGTCAAGCATCTAAGTATCCGCTCTGAATAGCATAGCCTCGGGGGTAAAACCCCATGTGGGATCAACAATTATTGTCCTGGCCAGCCATAAGAATTGTGCTTGACTTATGATAAACATTCAAACAATCAAGACAAAACAACAAAACATTGTGTCTTTTGTGTCTTCAAGTGTATGCAAAAACTTTTTACATCAAACAACACACTTTTTGGAGTCTAAACAGTCTGCAAACATTGGGTCATCAACACTGTGTCCTCTTGTCACGAAAAACAGTCGAAAAATCAGATTTGGTCACAGCAAAACAAATTCACAGATAGGAAAGATTGCACTAAGGTTACAGAAACGCGTCTGTGTCTGTTAAAACCGCGTCTGTGTCTGATAAACGCGTCTGTGAAGTACAGAATAGCGTCTGTGTTCTTATCAGCGTCTGTGTCGAACAGAGACACGTCTGTGTCTGGAAATCGCGTCTGTGAAGTATACAGCAGCGTCTGTGTCCAAAATTGCAAAAAACTGTTACAGTCCCAGCAAACATCAACAGGAAATCTCATAATCACGTTTGTGTCAAACAGAATAGCGTCTGTGTCTTCAAACCGCGTCTGTGAAGTATACAGAGGCGTCTGTGTCAGGATTTGAAAAAAGTTTAACAGTCAAGCAAACAAAGAAATCAGTTTCGGCATACTTGAGCTTCCTAGGTTGTCTCTTCAGGTTTCATCTAGCATTCAGCCTGTTCTAAGGTCTTACACAGTCCATCATTGCTTCATACCTCATTTTACATTCATACTTGTCTAAACTTGAGTCAAAAGGTCACTTGCTTGTCCTCACTATACTTTGTCAACACACTACATACTACAACACTTTGTTAAGTGGTCCCTCATCAAGGTTTCTTACCTTTGGGTCTCATTTGGTCTTACTTAGAGTCAAGGTCAGCTTACCTCATCAAGAGAAACTATCCTCTCTTTGGAAGTCACACCTACTCTACTACGTACATACTTGGTCTTACACTTTGGACATTGCAAGTAAACTTCAGATTCATTTACACTCCATACAACTCTTGGTCTTACATACTCTTGTCATTTTCGTCTAAGACTCTCACATATTGCTAAACACCTAGTTCATGGTTGAAACCCGTCTTCAAAAATCTAGGAGAAAAGCTAAAGAAGCTCAAGGGTCCGTAAACATGAGTTCTTATGAGTATGACAATGATGTCTTCTACAATCCTGAGCACACTACATTACCAGACATGAATGTTTATAGACACAATCCAAATATGGAAAGCGCAAACGCTATACACAACGCTACACACAATGACAATGTTGACAATTCTTCAATACTATCAGCAGACATACAAGAATCTATAATGGATCCTCAATTCAATAGATTGGTTGAAGAGATAATGAGGAGAGATCGTCAATACTTTCTAAACATGATGGCACAAAGTGGAGCTAAAATACCACATGATTTTGACTTATCTCAACTTATGGAAAGTAGACCTTCACAACAAACTCAACCAAATAGTGGAGGACCCAATAATATGATGCCGGAGTCACCATCAGTTTTGCTTCAGAAACCAGCAATCCCACATACACAAGCTCAAATGCATGATACTTACACTCAAAGACCATCATGGAGGCCTTATGTTCAAACACATGCTCAAGATATGGGTCAACCAAGACAAATGGATACTCAAGGACTTCCTCAAAATTTTGACACAAGAAGACCTCATGCCAAAATTGGGGGCAACATAATGGAAAATGAAAGGCCCATTGAATATGGTTTATATACACAAAACAGATATGGGGTCCCTCAACAAGAAATTATGCCAAGTGCTCCATACATGTCACAACAATATAGACCTCCATATGGACATGTCTACGATCAGTATCATCCATATATGCAACAAGCTCCTCCTCAAATGGGTGTTTCAAACATGGGATATGCTACAAGAAATCCATCTCCTCCCAAAAATAATTTGGAGCAACAAATTAGAGATCTACAAAAGAAAGTGGAAGACATGGGCACATCAAAACCCACATATACTATGAGAGATATATGCCCTTATCCCTTTGATAAGAGCATTCCAATGCCTCCGTTTCCTCCGCACTTTGCAACGCCGAAATTCGACAAATATAGAGGGAGAGGAGATCCCAAGGCACACATAAGACAATTCTTCACAGCTTGCATTGAGGTAGCGGCAGAAGAAACATACTTAATGAGGTTGTTCCCACAGAGCTTAGGAGATCAAGCGATGGAATGGTTTTCTCAATTACCTCCTGGTATTAAGTCATGGGGCGACTTGGCAGAGGCATTCATTCAACATTTCTCTTACAACATTGAAACAGATGTCTCAGTTACTACCTTGTGCAATACGAAACAAAAAGAAGGAGAATCTTTTGCGTCATTTTTACAAAGATGGAGAAACTTAGCTAGCAGATGCTCTTGTGAAATCCTGCAAAAACAAATGGTGGAAATGTTCACACAAAATGTTAACAAGGCTATTGGTTATGATCTCAGAAAAGCTTGTTTGTCTACATTTAAGGATGTCATTGAAAAGGGCCTAGCAACAGAAAAGGTCTTGATTGAACAAGGAGTTATCAAACTATTTAAAGAAAACAAAGAGGACTTTAAGGGAAAGGACAAACCAAAGTTTTGGAACAAGAACAAGAACACAGTTAATGATGGTGTTGTTGATGCCAACACAGTGAGACCAAAGTTCATCTTTTCTGGATCAAATTCTACCAACAATCAAGTGAACAATCAAACGGCTGCTAAACCACGAAGGAAGTACACTCCATTGGGAGAACCACTTGAATCAGTATTCAAAAAGCTTGTAGCAAACAAAGTGATCACGGTCCCAGATTTTCCTCCATATGAACCAAAGGTAAAACCGAATTGGTGGAATGATGATGAATATTGTGAATTTCATAAGAGCAAGGGTCACAAGACAAGTAATTGCCATCGATTGAAAAACATTGTACAAGATCTCATTGACAGAGGAGATATTGAGATTGAGGGACATTCATCTAACCAAGAGCATGAGGTGTTTAAGGAACCATTCCCGAAACATGACAAGGGAAAAGGCAAAGTCACAGATGATCAAGCCAATTACACCAGAACATCTTACAATTATGATTCCACTATTAATCACATCTCAATGGACAATCATATTTCTACCATTACTATCAAAAATAAAAATCCTGAGAATCCTCCTCAGCGACCTAAAATTGTCCTAAAAGGTGTGGGATCTTCGTCCGCATCTACCTCTGAATGTCATGTTACAACCCGTCGAGGTAAGATCACATTGCCAGGTACCTCTACTAAGAATACCAATCTTTCGTCAACTAAGCCTGAGTACGATCTTGTAGAGCAATTAGGGAAAACACCCGCACTCATCTCTATTCTTGAGCTCTTACGTATATCTCCTGCACATAAAGCTGTCCTTGACAAAACCTTGAGAGATACTGATGTCCCTACTGATCTGAACGTGGATCAGTTTCAAGCCATGGTGGGATACCTATCCGTTCCACACTCCCTCACATTCACAGAAGCCGATGACGCCTCCATAAGTCAGCCTCATAATGCACCTCTACATATTGAAGCCTTCATACATAAACACCGAATAAAACAAGTCCTGATAGATGGAGGAGCAGGTCTTAATATTTGTACATTGAGCACCATCAGACAATTGGGATATTCTGACAAAGCTGTGAATGCTACAAACCAAATCACTATTAAGGCTTATGATGATGAAGAGCGTTCGTCCAAGGGCACAGTCATCTTACCACTAAGAATAGGGCCAGTCACAAAGGACGTGATTTGTCAAGTCCTGGATCTAGACCTCACATATAACATATTGCTAGGACGTCCGTGGATTCATGAAATGAGAGCAGTCCCATCAACGTACCATCAGTGCATAAAATTTCCTCATAATGGAGTCGAGGTAACGGTCAATGGTGATCCAAATCCATTCATATATTGCAATAACTTGAGATCACATACTGAGATTATCATTCCCAGCAATCGTGAGGCTACTCCTTCTTCAGCATATATTGATCCTGAGTCATTAAAGCCCTCGACATCCAAACAAGGTGAACTTAGAGCCAAGTTTCAAGACAAAGGCATGGGAGAATACACTCTGAATCAAACAATGTTCTTACGACAAGTCACGAACTCCCCCAAGGAATATGGGAGACCACATCCTAATAAGCAAATCTCCATCATGCTCCTCAAATGGGATCCTACCGTCTTTCAAAAATGGGGCGAACTAGAGGAAGAAAGTTTATATAAAATGCTATATAAGGACGTTGAAGATGATACACATGATCAAATTATAATACCCTGTGAAAACTATGGTAAAGGTTTCAAAATTCTGCAGAGATTCGGGTATGATGGAAAAAGTCCTCTCGGACTACGCAAAGAAGGTGTCATGGAGCCTCTACAACTTGAGCTAACTACAAGAAGGGAACGCTCTAAGGGGCTTGGTTTTCTAAATCCCAAGATTCAAAACAAGAGAACAAAACAAATATGGCGAGTCAAAGTGGCTGAAGTTCAACAAGAGGATAATTATTCCACAGACTCCAATGAGTGGGAATGGGGTTCAGACAAATCCTCCAGCGACTATGAACTTAATGAGACATTTAGAGAGCCAGATGAACCTACAGAGGAGGAGGAGTTTTACAAGAAATTCAGAGTTGGTCAAGAACCGACCCATAAGGATCCCGCACAAGCTTCGTTTCAGGGCCCTAGGTCAGGATCACATAGGATGAGGACACCTGTCCCTGAGGGTGCTACTAGTGATGATAATTTGGACTCACTCACGATCGACACTGATGAGGAGAGTGCCATTGACGACCTCGATGACTACCTTGACATACCTGAATATAACCACATCTTCACTATTAGCCTTGCGGACTCTAAAAACACTAAAGACCTTCCCCTCGTTCACCCCCAACTCATTGACTGGGATCAGGATGGACCACCACAGTTTGATACATTTCAAAATGACGAAGCTATTGTTGATTATCTTGGCATTCGCGATGATCTTCCTCTTGGAGACCATAAAGCAGGATACGCCATAGAGCTAAATAACATGGCATACTTTGGTGAGGGTGTCGGGCCTTCTAGTCGCAAAAATGTGAAAATAAAGACAAAACAAGGGTCTTATGGCGAAAACCACACTGTGGCGCTCTCTGACTCTAAAAAAGTAAAAAGAAAGGACGTATCTAAGGGTGAAAACCTCTCTGAGGCGCCCGAAGATGGAAGGCTTGACATTCTCCCAGCATCATACGAGGAAAAATCATCCATGTTGGTAGAGGAGACTATAAAGACAAACATTGGTACAGCAGAGGTTCCACACAACATATTTTTGGCTCAATCATTGACAGAGGCCGAGAAAGCAAGGTTCATAAGCTTCTTTAAGGAACGACAAGTCAACTTCGCATGGTCTTATGCTGATATGCCTGGACTAGACCCCGACTTAGTAATGCATCATTTAACAGTCAAACCGGGGGCAAAACCAGTAAAACAGAAATTGAGGAAAATGCATCCACAGGTGGCATTGCTAGTCAAGGCAGAGCTGGAGAAATTACTAGATGTCGGATTCATACGCCCAATTGATTATCCCGAATGGATTTCCAACTTAGTACCTGTTAGCAAACCAGATCGCAGCATCCGAATATGTACAGACTTCAGGGATATCAACAAGGCTTGTCCGAAGGACGATTTCCCATTACCAAACATTGATTTAATTGTTGATCTCACAGCAGGCCATGAGATGTTATCTTTAATGGACGGATTCTCTGGATATAATCAGATCAGGATTGCACCTGAAGATCAACATAAAACATCATTCACTTGTCCATGGGGAACCTTCTGCTAGAATGTCATGCCCTTTGGGCTGAAAAATGCAGGTGCCACGTATCAACGAGCCATGACTACTATCTTCCATGATCTCATGCATGTAAAGGTGGAAGATTATGTCGACGACCTTTTGGTTAAATCAATAGACAGAAATACACACTTGGACATACTTTCAGTTGCTTTTGATAGGCTGGAAAAATACAAGGTAAGATTAAATCCAAAGAAATGTGTCTTTGGAGTAACCTCCGGGAAGCTCCTAGGATTCATTGTGTCTAAAAGAGGAATAGAAGCGGATCCAGCAAAAGTCAAGGCTATCTTGGACATGCCGCCACCCAAGAATATCAGTCAACTTCGGTCTTTACAAGGGAGACTCCAGTCCATACGAAGATTCATAGCACAACTTGCAGATAAGTGTAATCCTTTCCAGCACCTGCTACACAAAAACATTAAGTTCAAATGGGATGAGAACTGTCAATAGGCTTTTCAGGCACTTAAAGACTATCTTTTGAACCCGCCAGTTTTGATGCCACCAATTCCGGATCAACCATTGCTACTTTACATATCAGCTACTCCAACAGCACTGGGGGCACTACTAGCACAGCAAATATCTGACGGCAAGGAAAAAGCAGTCTACTATATCAGTCGCACATTGGTGGGATATGAGCTAAACTACACACCAATTGAGCGTGCATGTCTCGCTGTGGTCTTCGCTTCACAAAAATTATGACATTATATGCTCACTCACAAGACCAAGTTGATTGCCAGAATTGATCCACTAAAATATCTGCTCAACAAAGCTACACTTACTGGGCGACTGGCCAAGTGGGTAATGATTTTGAGTGAATTCGACATTGAATACGTGGACAGAAAAGCAATCAAAGGACAAGCCATCGCAGATCAACTGGCAGATGCTCCCATGATAGATGATGTTCCTCTACAGTCAGAATTTCCAGATGAGTCCATTCTAACAATATCACCTGCAAAGCCATGGCAACTATACTTTGATGGCTCATACACACAGCATGGGGCAGGAGCGGGTATACTCTTTATAACTCCCCAAGGTGATTCTATACCAAAGTCATACCGCTTATCATTTCCTTGCACCAACAATATAGTGGAATACGAGGCATTAACAACTGGGTTAAGAATTGCAGTTCAGTGGAAGATCCAGGAACTTCGTGTTTTTGGCGATTCTCAACTTGTCATCCGTCAAGCAACTGATGATTATCAAACAAAAGATGAAAAGCTAATGCCTTACAAACAACTGGTAGATGATCTGAAACAACACTTTGCAAAGATAGAGTTTAAGCAGATACCAAGAGAACAGAATCACGCTGCTGATGCCATGGCTACAATTGCTTCACTCATTGACCTACCGCAAAATGAGACCTGTTATGAGTTCCTGGTTGACAACCTGCTGATTCCGTCATATGAGATCACTCCTACGGAAATGATATGTGTTGTTGGTCCTGAATCCCAGTTATATGGTTCCATATTCACATACCTTCGCGACAACATCTTACCTCCCGATTTATCGAACAACCAACGCCGCACTTTCATCCGCCAATCCTCCCGATACGTTATCCTAGCTGATATCCTATACCGACGAGGTCTAGATGGCACCCTCCTTAGATGTTTAGAGAGTGACGAAGCTCAGATTGCGTTACGAGAAGTGCACGAAGGGATATGTGGTCCGCATACTAGTGGTCCTACCTTGGCCAAGAAACTCATCAGGACTGGATACTACTGGCCTACTATGGAAAAAGATGCATATCAGTTTGTCAAGAGGTGTAAGCAGTGTCAAATTCATGGAGACCTCATACATGCACCAGCACAGGAACTACAGCCACTTGCATCTCCTTGGCCCTTTTGTCAGTGGGGACTCGATCTCATAGGCAAGATTCACCCTCCTTCTTCCAATGGACATAAATTCATTATCACAGCCACAGAGTATTTCACAAAGTGGATTGAAGCCGTGCCTCTCACACAAGTTACTGGGAAACAAATCGCTACTTTCATCCTGAACTACATCATTTGCCGATACGGGATTCCTACTTCCATTATCACCGATAACGGGCGTCCTTTCAAGAACCAGGATGTTCGTGAACTCTATGAGCGCTTCCATATCTCTCATCGTTTCTCCACACCATATTACCCCCAAGGTAATGGCCAAGCTGAGGCGTCTAACAAAACAATTCTCAAAATACTTAAAAAGACAGTCGACGACGCTGGCCGTAACTGGCATGTCCAACTCAATCCCGCACTTTGGGCCTATCGTACCAGTGTCCGCACACCTACAGGGGCTACACCTTACTCACTTGTCTACGGTGCTGAAGCCATCTTGCCTATTGAGGTCGAGTTACCTTCTTTACGGGTCTCCTTGAGAAACATAATCAACGATGAAGACTACAGGGTCTCTCGCTTACAAGAACTAGAACTGCTGGAGGAACGACGACACACTGCTTTTAATCATCTCAAGGCTTACCAACAACGAATGAGTCGCAGTTACAATCACAAGGTCAAGCCTCGCACATTTGAGGTAGGTGACTTAGTCCTCAGAGAGAACCCCAAGAATCAGCAAGATAGAGAAAAGAAGGGCAAATTTGAACCCAACTGGCTTGGTCCTTACATCATCACAGCAGCATATGGATCTGGGGCATATCAACTCTCAACTACAGAAGGGGAATCTTTGGAGGATCCTATCAACAGCATGCACCTTCGCAGGTTCTACACATAAGCTCTTTTTGAGTATCTTAATGCAAAAACACAAAAAAAAAATTAAAAAAATCGTTACTTGGTGAAAACCTGGCAAACAGGCGCCTTGTGACAACAAAAAAAATTGAAAAATCGAGAAAAGTAAAGAAAAATAATTTCGTCCAACGGTGAAAACCACTTCGGTGGCGCCCTGGGCAAGTACCATGGTGAAAACTGGGTCACCAGCACCATGCGTAGAGACTTTGCTCCTCCCTCTTTCAGGATTCTCTTTCATCTTTTCACTTCGCACACACTCACGACCAATTCACTCACAATAAACTTACCCATTCCCATCATGGCTTGTTATTGATCTACCCAAGATTGGTTAGCCATTCATAATAAACCCTCCCTTTTCACTCCCTTTCCATCCATAATAAATCAGATCCTATCTGTGACTACGGCCAATTCCTACGTCTAGTAATGGGTGTGGAACTGAGAACATCACATGTTTCGAGGAGTACAGTTTCTTCTAGTTTCCTTCAGGTCTATCCGCGCGCAATCCGCAATAAAGCAACATTTGCATCGCAAATCCGCAATAAAGTTTCATCTTCTCCACAATAAAGTATCAGTTTCATGGATTCAGTCAGTTTCAAATGAGACACAGCAGCAACAATGAGCTTCAACAAAATCAAATCTTTCAACAGACTCAGACAACATATGGTTCAGTGCTATCTATCCTTTTTGTGAAAGTGAACATTGTGACCACAATCAAAATTTGACTTATACAAGTGACAAGAGACACTAAACTTGAGGACTACAGTGGATGTTGGTGTCGAGTCTTGGTTTTCTTTTGGTTTTATCTTTTTGGTGACATGTCTTTTAGCTTTTCCAGGATGTCTTTGACTAGAGATTCTATCTCCAGGATGTCTTTGACTAGAAAGGCGAGGATGGGGTATCGTCACTTATTTGCATTTGCTGTCTGTGGATTGTCTTTTAGTAATGCTATGACTTGTCCAAGGATATGAGGACACTGTGAGTCTAGTATGAACTGGGGCATTCCTTGTTTGTGACTGTCTTATCTCCATGCAAACAGGTACAATGACTTTCTGGGCCGAACAAATGCCTCGATTGTCATAACCTATTCTGCCATAATAAAGCTCAATGATGATAACGCACAAGAAGCTCTTTCACGTTCATATCTTCTGTCTTTCATCCCCCTTTCTTGATTGACTTCTATCGTCCTTCTCGAGTCCGTGTAGCCCGCTATCACATGACTGAGTATAATGACACACCAAAAAACATTTGCATTTCATATAGTTGCACCTACATCACCACATATAAGCATTTCATACATACATATAGATATCACAATTGCATCACATCCTACATACACATGTTAGCACATCTCACATTCTCATTAAGTAAATAATCATTTGCATTATCATATTCATTTGCATCACATATACAACATAAAAGAACAAAAAAAAATATATTGCATTGCATCATATACATATTTGCATCCATATCATAAACATCACATAAGAACATTTCATCACATAAGGTACACATGCATATAGCTGCCACAAAAAATGAATCATCTCATATATAATCAAATGTGTCATAATACAATGATGTCAAAAGAATCATATGGCTACAAAAGAATCACCCGCAGGTGTCTACAATACAATAATGGTACATATACTGATACAATGGGAGCCCACTATAGCTATGAGGAACTCCCTCCCTCGGAGCCGCCTCGCCTCGACGGAGTCTGAGCTATAGATGGACCCGCCCCTGGATCCCCCTGTCTCTCTGGTGGTGGTGGAGGCCCCATAACCCCACCGCTGGATGCCTGTCTCCTGCGGCTCCCTCCTGTAGCCGTCGCTGTGCGTGACAATCTATGGAAGCTCCTAGCCCGCTGATCTGCTGGCACGGCTGCATAATATAGATCCCTCCAGTAGGCGATCTCCTCTCCGGCTCGCAAAACATATGCGTAGCCTGCCCCTGCATCCTCTACTGCCCGCCTCCCTGCCCTCAGAGCTGTCTCGGCCTCGGTGTATCTCTGGATGGCCTGATCCCTCTCCCGCTCTGTGTCTCGGACCCTGATCCTGAGGTGGTTCCTCTCTCGAACCAAATCCTCAATCTCATCTGCCTGGCCCTGGCAGATCTCCCGCAGCCTAAGCACCTCATCCTCCTCAGAGTCTCCGCTCTCCGTCCCTGCCTGTGGCTCCTCCTCTACAGGTGCCTGTCCCTGTGCCTCTGCCTGCACCTGTCCCTGTGCCTGTATAGGTACCTGTGGCTGTACATGTCTCTGTCCCTCTGGCTGCACCTGTCTCTGTCCCTCTCTGGGACCCTGTGCTGCTGGCACCTGTAGGGGCAGTCCACCCCGTCCTCTCACCACTGGAGCTGCTCTCTCCTGACCTCCCTCCCTCCGAGGTGCTACCCGTCTCTCTCCCACCACTCCCCTCTGCCTCCGCCGGCCCCTACCTCCATCCCCTCCTCCCTCATCATCCTCTCCTCCACCCTCTCCATCCATTGGCTCTGCTGGATCTGTCAACCTAGGAAATGGATGCTCTGCCCAGTACGCAGAGTACTCTGCGTCCATCCCTGCATCATCTACCTCTGGCCACATGTCCCATGGCATCGGCATCATCTCCGCTAGCTGCATAACTGCCTGGTCATATGATAGCAGTGGGCCAAACTGCACCTGATCTCTGACCGTACGGGCATACATGCCCGAGCCTCGGGGCATCCTCTGAATCCTGCCATACTGCCTGCATACCCTGTCCACCAGCTGTCTCTCTAATATATAGGGCGTCCGCCCAATCAGGTACCTTCTCCGGAAGGTGTAGGGCAGCTCCAGTGCATCGTCCTCCCACTCCTCGCACCCCAGGTACGGCCTCCAGATCACCATGTCAATGTCATCAATGACTCTCCTCCAGTGCTCCAATCTCCCAATCCGAGGCTGGGATGTAATCATCGCATATAGGTGCACAAAACTCTGTCCCTGTCCTCTGCCTCTGAAATGAATAGGCCATGTGATGGGAAGGTGCTCATAGGCCCACACCTGCAAGAGAGTCACACCGCAGCCCAACCCCACTGATCCATGGTATACAAACTGATGCAGCTCATAATACAAATGTGCTAGGACACATGGCCCCCATGCATACCTAGTGTGCTCTGCCATCAGCGTCTCCAAGGCCCCTCCCCAGCCCACTGCCAATCCTCGTGTGGCCCTGTCTAGACACAAGTATCCACTGATAACTCCCCCAACAACTGCCGGTAATGCTAATCCTGTGGCAGCCATGGTGTCCCAGGCTACATGGCCTGCTCGCATCTCCAACTCAGGATCCTGAAAGACCCGTCTCAAGGCCTCCCTGTCACCATCACGGTCGTAGGGGATCAACTCTCCATCAATGGGAACATGTAATATCCTGTATACATCCTCTAAGGTCACTGTCATCTCACCCATCGGCAGGTGAAACGTGCATGTCTCCGAGTGCCATCTCTCGGCCAACGCAGTCAGCAACCCCATGTTTGCCCAAAACTCGGGCACATAGAGCATATGTGTGAGACCCATCTCCTCAACGGAAATCATGTCCTGGATAGACAACTCTGGTCGCAGTCTCTGTGTCGACGGGAATCTCTCCCGTGACTCCAACATCGGCAAATACTCCTGCAGTCAAGCAAATCAATCTTGTTAGTTATCGTGGCATTCACTGTTTATCACAAAATGCTACTTGCTACCTAAATGCATATGGCTATCTACCCTAGTGACACTCACTGTTCATCACAAAGTGTTGCTATTTATCCTAGTAGTGCTCCCTGTTCATCACAAAGTACTACGTGTGTGACATTCCCTGTTCATCACAAAGTGTCACTCACATTCGCACTCCCTGTTCATCACAAAGTGCTGCATATCCTGGTGCTCCCTGTTCATCACAAAGTGCCTTGATCTATCCTAATCTTCCCAGAGGACCTGCTTGAGTGTATCCTCTCAGCAGCTTATCCAATCGACAGCGTATGTTCATCACAGAACTGCCGATTTGACCTAAAGGACTAAAACCATGCATTTAAACACACAAACGCACTATTTCAACACACACGCGCTTTTAACTCATAAACGCGCTTATAGACTGCATAAACGCGCCTCTGCAACACAGACGCGCTTTCTGAACACAAACGTGCCTATGCCAGACACAAACGCGACCAGGGAACACAGACGTCCCTGCATGACATAAACGCTACTAAAAATCACAGACGCTGCTGAATTTCACAAACGCGTCCGCAATCAACACAAACGCGGTTCCAGGCACAGACGCGCCTGGACCCGACACAGACGCGCCTGTTGGACACAAACGCGCCTGGCGCTGACACAGACGCGGTTGCGCGTTTTTGCACTTCTACACTATCCTATTCCTAGCGCATTTATTGCTCCTAAACATGCATTAATGACAAAACTCGAAATGCATGAAAGTACGAGGAGGTTTTCGGGTACTTACCGGCTCTCCTGCATCGGCTGGTCGCTGGAATCGGCGGACACGGTCGAATCTATGAACAAATGCCATCGCTGCTGACTGCTGCTGCTCTTTTCTCGCTCTGCACTGTGATCTTCTATGGGTGTGGATGACAATGAGGATGTCTTTTGCCCGTGGTCTATCTTATAGCCTACCCTAGCCCTCGCCCTCATTTCCCGAGTCAGTCTTCCTCATCCCGTGACTTTGTCACTTTATCCAATCAGTCCATTCTATCCCATCTTTCTTATCGAGAGATTGTCTGCAATCTTTCCAGACTTTTTCATCCAATCTCTCGAGGGGGCATATCATTCCCATCCTGGGGCAACTCTGTATCAGTTCATCTTGTCTTCTTTGAAACAACGCGACAAGCCGCATTGTCTCAAAGAGGGGCAAAATGTAGACACCCAAAATTGTCATGTCTAATTAAATAAATATTTTATTTATTTAATTATCTAAGCCTAATTCTTCTATTAATTAAATAAATCTTTATTTATTTAATTAATTCATTTATCCTCTTCTAGCCTTATTTCTCATTTAAATAAATACATTTATTTATTTAAATTATCCCTTTCCTATATTAAATAAATATTTTATTTATTTAATTGCCCTACTTCTTCTATTAATTAAATAAATCTTTATTTATTTAATTAATTCATTATCTTTTTCTACACATGACACATGTCATTCATCTCTTATTTCCTACACTACCTACCCCTTTCATTATTTTGGTATTTCTTATACCTACCCTCTAATCCTAGCCGACCTCCTTTTTACACCTCTCAATCTTAACCCTCCATTTTCTATTGTGTCTTCTATTTAAGAAGATGCTTTCTTCATTACCAAACCCTAACTACTGGATCAATTGACTACACTACAATTCTACTTGCAACCACATTCCGTTCTTTGTTGAGCTCTTGTGCATACAAAAATCTGAGAGCAAGCATATCAAACAAGATCAATGGAGATAGGAAGAATGGAGATCAAAACCCTAGTGGACATGTGATGGTATAATCTTTGTGATTTTTGAGTTATTTTGCATTGTCTTAGGTTATCTTCATATGTTATGGTGGATCTTTGTTCATTGTTAGGCTAGGGTTTAGTGGTTGAATCCATTTTAGTCTTTCAATATTGTTGTTTATTGCTATCCATTTTCACCATATACAGTTGGCTTCCAAGATGGCATATAAAGAATGGACTGATAACTTGTAGTTAACTGATAGTATGATATGCAAAGCTACATGATTATGCTAAAATGATAATGCTATATGATTATATTGCTAAAATGATATTTGCTATTTGCTAATTGCTTCAAAAACTCACAAATGCATATGATTGATTGAAAACTATCTTTTGAAGACTAACTCTCTCAACTGAAGCTCTTGATTTTATAGACTTTGAGAGGATAAGATGATGTGGCTCAAATCAATGGTCATGATCAGATCTACAGATTTGAATGGCTATGAGCAAAGGTGAAGGTTGAGAGAAAGGGGGAAGGAGGAGACAAGTGTCACTCATCTTACCTTGACTGGGTTGTTGACTGAGAGAATCTAGGGATGGTTGGAGGAAATTTAGGCATGATAGGACAAGTGGACTCAAGTCCTTCCTAAGATGCAGGGGGTTTTGGAGAGAATATAGGAAATGGTTATGAAATATGTGTACGTACATAATTTTCATTAAGTTTGGAAGTTGGAGATAAATGATAAATTAATATTTAAGAAATATTAATTTCCTTAGCCACATGTTTGATGAGTTGGCAAAGGGAAGATGAAGTGGAGATGGAAGGGTGGGTTGGATAAGGAATTAAATAATTTAGGAATTATTTAATATTTGAGACTATAGGATAGGAGAATAACTATTAAATATTGGATATTTAATTGTTTGGAGAAGATAATTAAATATTAGATATTTAATTAATTAGAAGAATAGGATAATTAAATATTAGATATTTAATTAATTAGAGGAATAGGATAATTAAATATTATATATTTAATTAATTAGAGGAATAAAATAGATGAATTAATTAATAAAATATTATTGAATAGAAAGACATGAAAATGAATTAAATAAATTAATCTTTTCAAATTAACTATTTAATAGAAGAATAATTATTAAATAAATATAAAATATTTATTTAATTGCTCATAGCCAATTTTTATGTGTATACATTTTGCCCCTCTTTGAAATGATGTGAAAACAACATTGTTTCAAAGATTAAATCAAGTCTCGAAAATGCCTGATAGAGATTGAAAATCCTGATTGTGTGCCCCCTCAGGAGATTGATCATGAAATTGTCGAAAATTCTGGTTTGAACGATTGATCTCATGATAATAAAAATTTAGTCAATTAAATTCATTTGGAAAAAACAAATTAAATTGCCCCATTGAAATTAATTACTCTTCAAAATAGTGAATATAAAATTAACCAAGGCAAATTTTAACTTCATTGTTATCCTTGTCAGCTCTTTGTTTGAAAATATTCTTGCTGAGGTGGCGAAATGGTGATTCTGGTGGAGTGTCATCGATTTGAGCGAGTTCGGCGTTACCAGCGACCTGTCGAGTATGGGTATCCGATATGTATCTTATCCTGAGCCTTGTTTTCAAGTTTTAATTCAAAGTTTCATGTTTTTAAGCGCTTTTTGGATTTTTTTTTCGATTTTTTCGGCATTATTTTAGCGCTTTTGCAGTTTGTTTTAGCGCATATGCAACTAGGTTTAGCGTAAATGCTTAGATTAGCACATATGCTTGGTATGTTAGCGCTTATATTCAAGATGTTAGCGCATATGCATAGGGTAGCACAAATGCGTTGTTTGTTAGCGCATATGCCCAAAAAAGTAGCACTTTTGCATGGATTAGTGTTTATGCCTATAGTTTTAGCACTTTTGTTAAAAAATATAGCACATATGCACTAAGTTAGCGCATTTGCATTTAGTTTTAGCGCATTTGTTGTAGTTTGGTGCAAGTGCTCAGTAAGATAGCGCTTTTGCTTAAATTGATATTTTTGATAAGTGCAAAAGCTAAAAATCACTTTGATAAGTAGATTTAACATGTTTAATACTCATTGATGGTGAAATAGGGTCTTGATTTAGCGATTTCATGATTGTGTGATTGATAGATAGCTTTGATTGTTAGATTGATTGATTTGATTGCTTTGATAGAGTAGCTCTAATTAGCTTGATTGATAGATAGCTTTGATTAGATTGATTGATTGATTGAGTAGCTCTAAGAAACCGATTTAGTTTCTAATGTAAGAGCTTAGCAGAGTTTTTGAGTAAACTCAGTGTTTGATAAAAAACCATGATTGATAGGTTTTAAAATGTTTTGACAGCGTAAGTTGCTTCAATTTGATTTCATGATTCAGTTTGATTTGATAGATAGATTTGATGATTCAGTTTGATTTGATTGATTTCTCTTGACAAAATAGGAGAAACTTGATGTTCTCCAGTGTCGGGAGAAATTACCCGCAGTGCGTCATTTAGTTCCGGAGTTGACCCAGGCTGAGATTAGACACATAGATGCCTATGGTTTACGCCATTTGTTATATATGCCTGAGATTATGCATAATAGAGGTTTGTTGATAGCATTGGCCGAGAGATGGCACAGCGAGAATAACACTTTCCACTTGCCGACTGGTGAGATTAGTGTGACTCTGGAGGATGTCTACAGGATTCTGCATATCCCAGTGACTGGCAAGCTTGTGCAGTATGATTATCAGGATCGGGTTGGGATAGAGGCTTGCAGAGTTGTGTTTGCTGATGAGAGCATTGGTAGAGGAGAGATCCGATGGGTTGATATGGTGATGTATTATGAGGCTCTTCCTGTTATTCTTGTTGGTTTGATTGGAGGATTTATATGTCCTGATAGGAGATCGCGAGGTTTTTCGGTTGGACGGGGTGAGATTCTCCTGAGTATGGTTCAGCATCGTACTCGATATGCATGGGGTGTTTGCATGCTGACACATTTATATCATGATCTTCATTAGGTAGCGTATGACGAGAGTGCGGGTTTATCTACTGGAAGCACTTTATTGCAGATCTGGTGCTGGAAGCACATTGTTGTTACTCGACCTATCCATCACAGAGTTTGTGGAGAGAGGCAGCCATATGTATATTTCTATGCAGGTATCCTTACTCAGCATAAGCTGGGTAAGATGGAGTATTGGCATTGGGTGCTTGATTCATTAAACAACATCACTTGGAGACCATATCTTGATTGTGAGCCATGGATGGATGATGCACAAACATTACCATGTGTTATGCAGAGTAGATATCTAATTGGTCAGACACCATTTATTGTTGAGCGACAGTTGATTGGTCAGATTTTGAGACAGTTTGGTATCATCCAGCCTATGCCTACTGGTGTGACAATATATGCTCGACGTTATAGAGATAGATGAGATTGGGGACCTTCGTTGTCATTTGAGATTGCTCGTGCAGAGTTTTTTGCTACTCCGAGAGTGGCTTGTGATATGAGATTACACATTCTTGATCTTGGGGTTACTGCAGAGTATGCTCAGTATATACTAGCTCATCCATTTCCTCGCATTACTGATCCAACAAATCCTCCTCCCAGTTCAGGAGATGATGATGATGATTCAGATGATCCAGCTTCTAGGAGATGCAAACGGAGATGAGAGCTTAGAGCTGCTCACCAGGCTGGGGGAGGTGGAGATGATGGTGGGGATGGAGGTGGTGGTAGGAGACCTGGATGGAGGGGAGGTTGATTGAGAGTCCGTGCAGGACCATTTGGACTGGCTGGCAGGATTGAGAGACCACGTCCTATGGGTGGGAGGGATGTTGGACAGATTGGGAGAGAGCATGTCAGGACTGGTATGAGATCACTGAGAGGATTGCCATTAACAGGAGGCAGGGTGACTGGACTGGATGGGGGTTGCAAGAGAGGAATTGATTTCAGACAGATTTAGCTAGATCCTTGAGTTATTGCAGCACATGGTGGAGATGATGAGGATCCTGAGGATCATGTTCCCCTGATTAGACGATGGGTGCAGAGAGTTACTCGGACCGAGATTCCAGCAGTTGGACAAGTTGGTGGTGAGGGGATTGGGATTCATGCACCACAGCAGGATGTACCAGAGCAGGTTGCACCAAAACATGATGTGCCAGGGCAGGATACTATTGACAGTCTGAGAGCATAGATTGATCAGTTTCGAGCACAGGTACAGACTCTTATTATTGAGCGGGATAGAGCTGTTAGGAGACAACATGATACTCAGGGTCTTCTTGATCATATTCAACAGGTTGGATCAGGTACTCTCTCGGCGAATACTGTTAGAGCACTAGTTCGGGCTGGGAAGGAAACTTCCCACTGGCGACGATGATATGAGGAGGTAGTTGTAGAGAGCCAGAGAGCAGGTAGTTATCATACCACCGTGCTGATGGATACTAGCAGTGGTGGGGTCATGGGACCTCCTCAAAGGAGTGGTGATCATGGGAGACAGGCATCTGGAGGATCTTCTCATCCACAGCCATAGAGACGGACAAAGTCAGGTGGTAGTGGTATAGGACAGCCTTGACTTGATTTGCATTGGATGAGGCATTTGTATTGTTTATCTGATATCATTGTATACTTGGACTTTTATTGTTTTATGATGATCTATATGCATACATGGACTCTATATGATGATGATCTTTATTATGCATGTTACTCCATTTGATGATGATGCTTTATGCTTTGATGATCTATATGCTTTGATTATATGGATGTAGTGATTATATGTTTTTGTTTTGATTTTCGATGATCTTGGATGCAAATGAAAATGATTTCTATCTTAAATGATGCAAATGTATTGATCTATATGGAACACAAATGAATGATTGATTTGCTTTTGATTTATGATTATGTAAATGCAAATGATCTATATGAAATATTTTTGTATTTTTATGATCTAAGTGCAAAGATGCAACTAAATGATTGTTAATGGAATGATAATGCAAATAATAATGATGATACACTATATGATGAAATGCACTCAATTAAATGCAAACTAATGCAATGATAAAATGCAACTAAATGAAATGAATGATGATTAAAATGCACCTATAATGATTAAATGCAAATTGTTTTTGTTTGTCCAAGTATACTCAATCTTTATTTATGACCGTTGATTTGTTTAATGAAATGATATGCTTATAATGCAACTTGAAAAATGAATGCTTATAATGCAGACGAATAATGAGCTAATGAAATGATCTAGCTAAAAATTGTACTGCCATTCTTCATATGCGATCTTGTAACAGTGCTTGATTTCATCATTGAGCTTTAAAATGTTGTAAAAAAATACAAGCAACTTGACATAATGATTCAAGATGACCTGAGTATTTCTTACATGGATTTTGACATAGCAAGTTAATACAAGCAACTTGATATAATGGATCAAGCTGACCTGAGTAATGCTTGCAGAACAGACAAGGATTATCTCCTTTCATGCATGACTTGGAACGTCCTCCTTGATCTTTTGCCGATCATATCCTGAGACAAGTTCATACCGTAGTAAGAGATAAACCACAGACAACAATCAAAGAAAATAATCATGCCCCATCATAGCTTCTCTAGCCATGGACATCCTTGAGTTGCATAGAGTACATGGATTCACAAGATGCAAGTAGTTCCTTCTACCTATCATCAATGTGTGAAATTTCCTCATGAAGGACAAGAGATCACTATAATTGCAGATTCTATTCAATATTGCAATAATTTAAAGCCAACACAAGATACAAGAGTTCCACATAACAGAGAATTAGTATATCCTACCAAAGAAATTCAAGAAAAGTAATGGGAAACTTTTGAGGAAAAGCTCAAATTAAATGATGAAGGAATGGGAAAATATTCTTTGCATAATTTTCCACTTTCCCCTAAGTCATATGAAAAGCCTATAGATATTCAATCAAAGACATCAGAAATATCAAAACATATGTTTAAAGGGACATTTGTTAGTGCTAGAACTCTTTAAGAAGAAAATGAAGACAAAGACATTCTTGGTTGGTTGTACAAGGATGAAGATAAAACTATAGCAATAGTAGCAGAAGTCAATATTCCCATAAAGCAATACGGCAAAGGTTATGAAATCATGCAAAAAATGGGATATGAAGGAAAAAGACCAATTGGTAAGCAACATCAAGGTATTTCAAAACCTATTTGTCCACACTCGCAATCCAAAGAAGATAAATCTGGGCTTGGATATCTAAAATCCAATCAAAGGCAACATAATCATCAACAACAAAAGTGGAGAAAGAAATTAGTTTCTAAAGAAGAAAACTGGCAAGAAAATCTACATCAAGCGGTCGAAATAATAACCAATAAACAAAAGAAGCAAGAAGAACATAAATAGAAGGAAGAGGAGATTACCATCAAAGGTAAAGAAAAATCTTGCCAACAAGTTCTGAAAATACAAACAAATGCAAAATCTGAACAAGATATTCCAGAAGTAGTAAAAATAGAGATGGCAGAAATCAGAGAACTTTTTGCACCATGCAACATTCCAGTATGGTATAGTGGAGTAATCCTAGATCAGGATTCAGAGACAGATTCAAATGAGTATGAATGGGGTCCAGATATCTTATCTACTACATCAAGTAAAGAACACAATGAAGACCAAGAAGCTATCATGAAAGAAGACTTGTCTATTACAAAACAAAAGATGGAGTTAGAAAGAAGGCAAGAAAAACTCAGAATTTAGAGAAAAGAGGCGTATGCAAAAAGGAAAGGGAATGACAAAGACAAAGAAGTAATGCCACAAGAAGTGCAAACAAGGATAGATCAAGCAAATGGAAATACAATATTTTCATTGAAAGAGGAACAAGATGTATCCAGATGTGGTAGAACCATAAAAGAATTAAGAGATAGTCAAGTTGGGTTGACTATTAGTCCAGAAGAAGTTGAGTTTGAAAGGAGACAAAATCTAGCAAAATAATCCTCTTTATCATGTACACAAGTATGTCAACTCCAAAATGCAAATGAAGTCAATCAAGAAGGAATTTGCAATATTAAAGATATGTGTGTTGATATAATCCATTCATTTAAGGGACAAATGTTAGTTGAAGAACCACTTGAGTGTGAACTACAAAATTCTAATATTGATTTTGTTAGAACTAATTCGGAGACGCTTGAGAAAGACAATTCTCAAAAACATTTAATCTATGACAATACCTATTCTATGCCAAGTTATGATCATTATGTCATGAACGTTGAAAAACCTAATAATGACAGTGATTATGATTTACCCCTTCTTCATTCTGAACTAATTGATTGGGATAATTTAGACAACCCCGAACTGAATGTCTTTTCCAATAATCATGACTTAGCCGTGTACCTTAACGTTGTTGAACCCATCCCACCTAAGATATCTTCCATTGCAGAATCAAGTAATGTTTCTCGTAGTCAAGAGAATGCCAAAATTTCCAGTCACAAAAGCGAAATAAAACAAGGAAAGAGACCTATTGTTGAAAATTATTTCATGGCAACACTAGATCAATCAAACAGGAAAATAAAGGACGCATCTGATGGTGAAAACCTCTTTGAGGCGCCAGAAGATGGAAAGTTTGACATTCTTCCTAGATATTTTCAATAGAGATCTACTATCCTGATAGAACCAACAGAAGCAGTAAACATTGGTACATCAAAGGATCCTAAAATACTTGATTATGTTGCCTTATTATCAGAAAAAGAGAGGAAAGAATACATGGAATTCTTTAAGCAAAGACAAATAAATTTTGCTTGGTCCTATGTAGATATGCTAGGACTTAATCCAAATCTTATCATGCATCATCTTGATGTGGATTTAAAAGCAAAACCAGTTAAGCAGAAGCTAAGAAAGATGCATCCGCACATTGCTCTTCTTGTAAAAACCGAGTTGAAGAAACTATTAGAAGTGGGTTTTATAAGACATGTTGCTTATCCAGAATGGGTTTCAAGTATTGTACCAATATCAAAACCATGTCCAAAAGATGATTTCCCGATACCAAACATTGATATCATAGTGGACTTGTTAGTAGGGCATGAGATGTTTTCATTAATGGATGGCTTCTCGGGATATAATCAAATAAGAATCGCACCTGAAGATCAAGAAGAGACAACTTTCACCTGTGTGTGGGGAACATATTGTTGGAATGTTATGCCATTTGGGCTTAAGAATGCATGAGTGACTTATCAAAGGGCTATGACGATAATTTTCCATGATATGATGCATACATTTATGGAAGATTATGTCGATGACATACTTGCAAAATCTCATACAAGACAAGAACATTTGAACATTTTAAGCAAGATTTTTGACAGATTGGAAAGATATCAATTGAGATTAAATCCAAAGAAATGTGCATTTGGGGTAACCTCTGGAAATCTCCTTGGGTACATTATATCATCTCGTGGGATTGAAGTAGATCCTGAAAAAGTCAAAGCTATCATGGAGATGGAGTCACCTAGGAACATAAGTCAATTGCAGTCTTTACAAGGAAGATTGTAATCATTCAGGAGATTTGTTTCTCAGTTAGCAGATAGATGTCTTCCATTCACCCATCTTCTACATAAAGATATTCCATTCAAATGGGATCTAAAATGTGAAGAAGCTTTTTTGCAAATAAAAGAATATCTTATGAGTCCTCCAATACTGGTATCACCAACCAAAGGGAAACCATTGTTGCTCTATATCTCAGCAACAAATGTATCATTAGGAGCTCTCTTAGCTCAACATGATGATGAAGGAAAAGAAAGAGAAGTTTATTATATCAATAGAACGCTTGTTGGCTATGAATTAAATTATTCCTCAATAGAAAAGACATGTCTAGCAGTTGTATTTGCAACTCAGAAGCTGCGACATTATATGTTGATTCATTATGTGAAACTAATAGCAAAGATAGATCGTCTCAAATATTTGTTGAGCAAGTCAACATTGACAGGGAGACTAGCCAAATGGGTTATGATACTGAGTGAATTTGATATAGAGTATGCTGACTAGAAAGCTATCAAGGGACAAGTTATCACTAATCAATTGGTTGATGCACCTTTACAAAATGACATGCCTTTGCACATCGAATTTCCTGATGCGAATATCTTGGCAGTAAGCACAAACTTTTGGGAATTGTACTTTGATGGTTCTTATACATAATATGGATCAGGCACAAGAATCTTTTTCATCACACCTCAAGGACGCACAATTCCCAAATCATATAGACTGCGGTTTCCATGCACTAATAATATTGCAGAGTATGAAGCATTGGCTATTGGGCTTAAAATGGCCATTGAATGGAATGCCAAAGAACTACATGTCTATGGTGATTCACAACTTATCATTAACCAAATAAATGATGAATACCAAACAAAGGATGATAAGCTTATGCCATACAAACAACTGGTGGAGGAGTTTAAAGAACACTTTAAAGAAATATCATTCACCTAGATTCCAAGAAATGAGAATAAAGCAGTAGATGCAATGGCTACAATAGCATCTCTCTTGCAAAATAAGGAGAATCAACAATGTTACGAATTTCTCATGGAAGATATCTTAACCCCTACCATTCAATCCCAACATACCTACCAAATTTTCCATATATCAGGAACCAATCAATCCTCATACGGTCAAACTTATCAGTATTTAAAAGAACATATCCTTCCTCTTGACTTATCTCGCAATCAGAGAAGGAATTTTATCCATCAACCCTCTCGCTATACTATTATTGTTGGTATCCTATATAGGCATGGTCTAGATGGTACTTTGTTGAGATGTCTTGAACAACAAGAATCTGAGAAAGTTCTTAACGACATTCATGCAGGTATTTGTGGCACACACTCAAGTGGTTTAACATTGGCTAAGAAACTTATTCGTATGGGTTACTTTTGGCCTACTATGGAGAGAGATTCATTCACATATGCTAGAAAATGCAAACAATGTTGGCTTTATGGGAATCTCATTCATGCACCAGCACAAGAGTTATATCCTATGCCAGGATCATGGCCATTTTCACAATGGGGCCTTGATTTGGTAGGAAAGATAAATCCCTCATCTTCTAATGGACATAAGTTTATTCTGATAGCTACTGAATATTTTACTAAATGGATTGAAGCAGTGCCTTTAACAATAGTGATAGGAAAACAAATATCATCATTTATTTTGAATTATATAATCTGTCACTATGGAGTTCCTATGACCATTATCACTGATAATGGAAGACCATTCAAAAATCAAGATGTGAAGGAGCTATGTGAACAATTTCATATCCAACATAGGTTTTCTACTCCATATTATCCACAGGGAAATGGTCAAGCTGAGGAATCAAACAAAACTATCTTGAAAATATTGAAGAAAATAGTCAATGAAGCTGGAAAAGATTAGCACATTCAACTAAATCCTGCTCTTTGGGCATACCGAACTAGCATCTGCACTCCAACAGGGGCAACTCCATATTGTTTGGTATATGGATCAGAAGCCATATTACCTATAGAAGTAGAGATACCTTCTCTACAAGTATCCTTGCAAGGTCTTATACCAGAAGAAGAACAACGAGTCTCTCGACTCTAGTAACTAGAACTGATTTAGGAACATCGCCAAAATGCAACAGATCATTTGAAAGTATATCAACAAAGAATGGCAAGAAGCTATAACCACAGAGTCAAGCCGCACATTTTTTAGATTGGAGATATAGTTCTAAGGGAGAATCCAAGAAATCGGCAAGATCGAGAAAATAAGGGAAAATTTGAACCAAATTGGCTAGGACCTTTTGTCATAGTCGCAGCATATGGATCAAGAGCATACAAGTTATCTACCCCTAAAGGTGATTGGTTTGATGAACCTATCAATTCTATCCATCTCAAGAAATTCTATGCTTGAGATATAAAGTCCTTAAAAAATCAACAAAAAGCATATAAAGTCCTAAAAAAAAATCAACAAAAAGCATATAAAGTCCTGAAAAAATCAACAAAAAAGATATAAAATCCCTAAAAAACTATAAAACAAAAAAAAAAGGAATAAATTTAGATGGTAAAAACCTGGTAAATAGGCACTATCTAAAAAGTGAGTTACTCCATCTATGAGATTGCTTTGCGCACCTATCCACTCCATCCTATCGCATCTATCGCTTCCATATATCTTACCTTATCCATTCCATCTTTCGCATCCATTGCTCTAAACCATTTAGCAAGAAATATGCAACTTACCAACAATTATCAATCTTTGACATACTTGTCGTAGTCACTGTCTTAGATTTTATCAAAATCAATCATATCTACATTTGTATCCCACCGTGGTTTAGATCTTGATCAATTCATACATTCATAATAATTTTTGTTTCCACTAGGGGCAAAATCCTAATTCCTTTTGGTAAGGTGATCTTTTGAATCTTTGAAAATCCAAAACATTCAGAAAACTTAGAAAAACCAAAAACACCTAGGATTTTGAAACAGATAACAAGCAACAAAGCAACGAAAATCAAGGCATTTCATCAACAACTAAATCATGACACTTAGAAAATGAAGAATCAACCAGTAAGTAATACGGGATTATTAAAGATCATTCATCAAGATGATTGTATCAGTTAATGACCATAAGAATATTTGAATGACATGCAAGATTTAGTGTTTATATCTTGATTTTATTGCTAATCATGTACTCTATGCAACTCAAGGATGTCCATGACTAGAGAAGCTATGATGGGGCATGATTATTTTCTTTGATTATTGTCTGTGGTTTATCTCTTACTACGATATGTACTTGTCTTAGGATATGATCGACAAAATATCAAGGAGGACGTTCCAAGTCAAGCATGAAAGGAGATAATCCTTGTTTATTCTGCAAGCAATACTCAGGTCAACTTGATCCATTATATCAAGTTGCTTGTATTAACTTGCTATATCAAAATCCATGTAAGAAATACTCAAGTCATCTTGGATCATTATGTCAAGTTTCTTGTATTTTCTTACAATATTTTAAAGCTCAATGATGAAATCAAAGCACTGTTACAAGATAGCATATGAAGAATGGCAGTACAATTTTTAGTTAGATGATTTTGGATTAGCTCATTATTCATCTGCATTATAAGCATTCATGGTCAGTTACATTATAAGCATTTCATTTCATTCACGGATCAACAGTCATAAATAAAGATTGAGTATACTTGGACAAACAAAAACAATTTGCATTTGATCATTTTAGGTGCATTCATCCTTAGAATCATTTCAAATCATTTAGTTGTATATAAATCATTGCATTAATTTGCATTCAATTAAAGTGCATTTCATTCATCATGTAGTGTATCATCAGTATTATTTGCATTATCATTCCATTAACGATCATTTAGTGTAAGGAAGTTAAGTAGCGGAAACAACTTCCTACACTAACCTTGAGAGGAGGGTAATGCAAAACTTTTTCAGATCGTTACAACAGTTACAGAAAATAGAAATAGATATAATAGCATTCATACCACAACACAGTGATTTACGTGGGGAAAACCCTTTCGGGAGAAAAACCCCACACTCCAAAAGCAGCTCAATATTTTATTCAACAATCAAAAACAGATTACAATATACTTGCAGAGCAAGCTCTTCGCAGGAGTACCACTAATCAGAGATTCAGAGGCAACTCAATAGCCATAAGACTCTTACACACAACCTCTATCTCACACACCTCATAAATAGGAGATACAATACAAGAAACCGTCAAACGGTATTACAAAACCATGGGCTAAAACCACCCAATAAGGTGTAGCCGACCTTATCTCCCTTTTAGATGCCCTATGACATGTTAAAGCACACATCAACACGTGTCGCTCCCTTTTATAGCTCATTTATGTATCCGATACAAATTATTTTTCCTATTTCAGGAGTACAAACTTTTGGAGGCCATAACTTGAGAATCGGGTGTCCGATTGACGAACCGTTTGAAGCGCCGGAAAGCTCGCGAAGTGCTCTATCACCTTGTAACCGGCATAGCCGGTTACGACCACTTTTCAGGATGTTTCGGAGCCTCTAAAGCCCCCAAAATTAAGTTTAAACATTTTATCGCACCCCTCCAAGACGAAAACTTTAATATCTTCAAAACTAGTTGTGACCTTGCGACGCAACTTTACCGGAATGCTTATCTAGCCAACCAGAAGCTTCAGGGAGAGTTTCGCACCATTTCGTGCTCAAATGAAAACTTACTATAAATAGTAACCTTGCATAAATGCAAGGTTGAGACACCATTTTTCCCAACAAATCTCCCACTTGTCGAACACCTTGCAAGATCGGAAGGGAATGTCAACACAATGAATCAATTGCTAGGGGCCATAAGGCCCATAGACTCTGAACACCATCTGAACTTCTCTGTGCTCACAGCCTTAGTTAAAGCATCTGCAACATTCATCAAAGTTTCCACCTTAACTAGCTTCACCCTACCATCTTCGACCATATCTCTAACAAAATGATACTGAACATCAATATGTTTGGTTCGGGCATGAAATGTCGGGTTCTTAGCTAGGCTAATTGCACTCTGACTGTCACAGTAAACTGTCACTGTACCTTGTTTTATTCCAATATCCGAACACAATCTCTTAAGCCAAATGGCCTCTTTACAAGCATGAGTAGCTGCCATATACTCTGCTTCAGTAGTGGATAAAGCAACCACAGCCTGTCGCTTACTCATCCAACTAATTGCACCACCAAACAAAGTAAACACATAAGCACTGGTGGATCTTCTGCTATCAATATCACCTGCCCAATCTGAATCCACATAACCATGGATATCAAGGGAAGTCATGTCTCCAACTGAATTACCATGATAACACAAAGAATACTCTGAAGTACCCTTCAAATATCTGAAGACTCTTTTGACTGCATCCCAATGAACTCTACCAGGATTAGACATATATCTAGAAAGTACTCCCACTGCTTGGGCAATGTCTGGTCTAGTACAGACCATAGCATACATCAAGCTTCCAACCGCACTCTGGTAAGGCACTCTGCTCATGTCTTCTATCTCCAATGGGGATGTAGGACAATCTGAAACAGATAGTTTCGTTCCAACTGTAAAAGGAACACTCAATGGTCTACAATTCTACATGTTGAACCTCTGTAACACTGAATTCACATACTTACTCTGGCCTAGCCATAGCTTTCCGTTCACCCTATCTCTTCTAATTTCCATCCCAAGAATGTGCTTTGCTGCACCAAGATCTTTCATTTCAAATTTAGCAGCGAGCTGAGACTTCAGTTCTGAAATCATACCTTTCCCTTTACCAATGAATAACATATCATCAACATACAATGCAATGAATAAGAAATGATCACCATCAGATTTATAATAAACACAGTGATCTGATTTAGAACGTTCAAATCCCAAACTCAACACATATGTATCAAATTTCTGGTACCACATCCTAGGACTTTGTTTGAGGCCATACAAAGATTTCTTCAACTTACAGACCAAATTACTTTTGCCTTTCACCACATAGTGCTCCGGCTGTGTCATATAAATATCTTCCTCCAAATCACCATGAAGGAAAGCAGTTTTCACATCCATTTGCTCAACCTCTAAATCATAAGCAATAGCAATAGAAAGCAAAAATCTAATGGACGTCATTTTTGCAACATGAGAAAATATCTCACCATAATCAACACCCTCAACCTGAGAGTAGCCTTTTGCAACCAACCTTGCTTTATACTTCTCAATGCTTCCATCTGAACCAATCTTTTTCTTGAACACCCATTTACAACCAACAGGTTTTCGTCCTTCAGGCAATGGTAAAAGATCCCATGTATCATTCTTTTTCAAAGCTGCCATTTCTTCCTCCATAGCAATCTTCCAGGATTCTGCATCATTCATACCTAATGCCTCTTCTATAGATTTCGGTTCATCCACACTAGTATTCAGAGCAAAAATACATCTCCAATCATTAGGTGAATACCTTTCAAGTGGTTGTCTATGTCTTGTAGACCTTCGAACAAGCTGAGTTGGAGGTTCTTCCTCCTCTTCTGAAGATTCAGAGCTAGACGAGCTCTCCTCAACTTCTTGCCTATCTAGGGGTCTCGATTCAACTCTTTCAGGTGTAGAAGGAAGTTGAATCACATCTTCTTTTTTAGTTTGTTCTGGCTGCAATGTAACAGAAGGAGACTTAATTTCTCTAAAAATAACACTTCTACTGTGAATTACCTTTTGTGCAACAGGGTCCCAAAGCTTGTATCCTTTCACACCATAACTATACCCGATGAAGATACATTTCACAGCCTTGTTCTCCAACTTTGTTCGCTTCTCCTTTGGCACATGTGCATATGCCTCGCAACCAAAAACTCTAAGATGTCTCAATGAAGGCTTGTGACCTGACCATGCTTCCATAGGCGTTTTATCAACAAGAGCTGATGTAGGAGACCTGTTAATCAGGTAGCAAGCAGTGGCAACAACTTCAGCCCAAAACTTTTGTTCAAGACCAGCACCACTCAACATACTCCTAGCCTTCTCCATCAGTGTCCTATTCATTCTTTCTGCAACTCCATTCTGCTGTGGAGATTACGGAGTTGTCTTCTGCCTGTTAATTCCACAGTCTTTACAGAATCTATCAAAATCATTAGAGCAAAACTCACCGCCATTATCAGTTCTCAAACATTTTATTTTCTTTCCAGTCTGCAACTCAACCATTGCTTTAAATTCTTTAAAACAACTAAAAACTTCAGATTTAGTCTTTAGAAAATAAACCCATGTCCTTCTACTAAAATCATCAATAAATGAAACATAATATGTGGATTTTCCAATCGAAGAGACATCTACTGGACCAAACACATCAGAATGGATAAGATCCAAAA
Source organism: Cryptomeria japonica (assembly GCF_030272615.1). Taxonomy (NCBI): domain Eukaryota; kingdom Viridiplantae; phylum Streptophyta; class Pinopsida; order Cupressales; family Cupressaceae; genus Cryptomeria; species Cryptomeria japonica. The sequence goes on from NC_081409.1 coordinate 799,964,623, forward strand.
CACCACAAGTTTTATGAGAACTCGAGTAAAACTGAACGCGGTTTTGTTTTCCATAAATGCAATGCTCATAGAAATCAAAGTCAAGATTACAATCATTCAAACCTTCAACAAGATTTTTATTTTTCAAGGTCCTTAGACCCTTTTCTCCAATGTGGCCAAGTCTCTGGTGCCATAACATAGTCTTCTCTGCAGGTAACTTTGCTTCAAACGAAAGAGCACCCTTAGGTACCCAAAAACCATTTCCATCTGCTGAAGGTGAAACCTTCAAATCTTCCAGTGAAGTATCCGTAGATTTACTTTTTACAGAAGTGCTATTACACTCAACAGTGTATGCTTCAAGCTTATACAAAGTGCCAAACCTGACACCTCTAGCAACTACCATAGCACCCTTAATCATCTTACATCCTGCTTCAGAAAAGACTACCTGCACACCCGCATCTATCAGTTTGCTCACAGATAACAAGTTTCATTTTAATCCAGGGATATGCAGCACACCATTAATCCTTTTTATTCTACCATCAGAAAACCTGATTCTAACTTTACCTCGACCAACAATGTCTAGATATGAATCATCACCCAAGTACACCTTACCTCCATTAAATCCTTCATATTCAGAAAACCAATCTTTATTGGAAGTCATATGAAAAGATGCACCTGAGTCAATTAGCCAGGCATCATTACCTGCATAAGTCGCCAAAGCCGCAATAAATGCATCGCCATCTTCCTTGTCGGACTCAGAATCAGAATCGAACTTTTTCTTTTTCTTCTTCTTCTTTTCTTCTTTGCAGTCCTTACGGATGTGACCCGGTTTACCGTAGTTCCAGCAAATGACTTTGGACTTTCCAGGAGATTTCGATCTCCCTTTGGATTTGGACTTGTCGCGCTTCTCATTCTTCTTGCCTTTCTCCTTAGGTCTTCCACGAATGGTTAGGGCTTCCTTTGAACTGATGGATACCTTCCTTCGCATCTCTTCACCGAGTAGGGCACCCACCACATCTTTAGATTTCAAAACAATAGAAGTACTACCGATAGCCATAACAAGAGAATCCCACGAATCAGGCAAAGAACAAAGCAAGATCTGACATTTCTCCTCCTTGTCCATCTTAACACCGACGGATACTAATTGAGCCACCAACATATTGAATGCTTCCAGGTGGTCTGCAATTCGTCCACCCTCTTCCATCTTCAAGGAATACAATTTCTTTCTTAAGAAAATTTGATTTAATAAAGATTTCGCTTGATACATCTCACCAAGCTTAGTCCATAGCTTCTTTGCAGAGTTCTCTTCATGGACATTGATTAGAACAGAGTCTAACAGGCACAGTCTGATTAGACCCTTGGCTTTGCGGTCCATAACATCATACTGAGCTGCCGCAGTAGGATCTGAGGGCCTTTGGACATTCGCATCAACAGCATCCCAAAGATCTCGATCTATTAGCAGATCTTCCATCTTTAACTTCCACATCTCAAAATTACTTCCATTAAATTTCTCCACCTCTATTCTCCCTGACGAACTCGCCATCTGAATATTCCTGCAACAAGATCAAAAAGTGTCTTCTGCACAAGCTCCCACTCAAATCTGGATTAGTTCAAAAAACCCAACTGCCCACAATTGAAACCAAAGGTGATCTGGCTCTGATACCACTTGTAAGGAAGTTAAGTAGCGAAAACAACTTCCTACACTAACCTTGAGAGGAGGGTAATGCAAAACTTTTTCAGATCGTTACAATAGTTACAGAAAATAGAAATAGATATAATAGCATTCATACCACAACACAGTGATTTACGTGGGGAAAACCCTTTCGGGAGAAAAACCCCACACTCCAAAAGCAGCTCGATATTTTATTCAGCAATCAAAAATAGATTAAAACATACTTGCAGAGCAAGCTCTTCGCAGGAGTACCACTAATCAGAGATTCAGAGGCAACTCAATAGCCATAAGACTCTTACACACAACCTCTATCTCACACACCTCATAAATAGGAGATACAATACAAGAAACCGTCAAACGGTATTACAAAACCATGGGCTAAAACCACCCAATAAGGTGTAGCCGACCTTATCTCCCTTCTAGATGCCCTATGACATGTTAAAGCACACATCAACACGTGTCGCTCCCTTTTACAGCTCATTTATGTATCCGATACAAATTATTTTTCCTATTTCAGGAGTACAAACTTTCGGAGGCCATAACTTGAGAACCGGGTGTCCGATTGACGAACCGTTTGAAGCGTCGAAAAGCTCGTGAAGTGCTCTATCACCTCGTAACCCACTGCGCCAGTTATGGCCACTTTTCAGGATGTTTCGGAGCCTCTAAAGCCCCCAAAATTAAGTTTAAACATTTTATCGCACCCCTCCAAGACGAAAACTTTAATATCTTCAAAACTAGCTGTGACCTTGCGACGCAACTTTACCGGAATGCTTATCTAGCCAACCAGAAGCTTCAGGGAGAGTTTCGCACCATTTCGTGCTCAAATGAAAACTTACTATAAATAGTAACCTCGCATAAATGCAAGGTTGAGACACCATTTTTCCCAACATTTAGTTGCATCTTTACACTTATATTCATGAACATTACATATAAAATCAAAAACATTTCATGGAGATCATTTGTATTTACATCATCATAAGCATTAAAGCAATCATTCATTTGCATTTCCATGTAGATCATTGCATTTGCACCATTTACATATCATTTAAGTTAGTAATCATTTTCATTTGCATCCAAGATCATCAAAATCAAAAATCAACAAAGGCATTCATCATTGCATCATCATATAAAGCATCATCATCAAATAGAATAACATGCATAAATATCATCATCCATCTAATCATGCATCCATATAATCAAAGCATAAAGCATCATCATCAAATAGAGTAACATAATAAAGATCATCATCATATAGAATCCATGTCTGCATATAGATCATAATAAACCAATAAAAGTCCAAGTATACAATGATATCAAATAAACAATACAAGTGCCTCCAAATCAAGTCAAGGTTGTCCTGTACCACTACCACCTGACTCTGTCCATCTCTATGGCTGTGGGCGAGAAGATCCTCCAGATGCTTGTCTCCCATGATCACCACTCCTCTGAGGAGGTCCCATGACCCCACCACTGCTAGTATCCATCAACACGGTGGTATGATAACTACCAGCTCTCTGGCTCTCTGCAACTGCCTCCTCATATCATCATCGCCAGTGGGAAGTCTCCTTCCCAGCCCAAACTAATGCTCTAACAGTGTCAGTTGAGAGAGTACCTGATCCAACCTACTGAATATGATCAAGAAGGACCTGAGTATCCAGTTGTCTCCTAACAACTCTATCCCTCTCAGCCATGAGAGTCTGCACCTGTGCTCAAAGCTGATCAATCTACACTCTAAGACTATCAATGGTCTCCTGCTCTAGCACATCATGCTTTGGTGCATCCCGCTCTACCATATCATGCACTGGTGCATCCTGCTCTGGCAAATCCTGTTGTGGTGCATGAACCCCAATCCCCTCCTCACCACCACCCTATCTAACTGTTGGAATCTTCGTCTGAGTAGCTCTTGCAACATGTCATCTAATAAGGGGAACATGATCCTCAAGATCCTCATCATCTCCACCATGAGATGCAATAACCCTAGGGTTTGGCTGAATCTGTCCAAAATCAATGCCTCTCCCACAACCCCCATCCAGTCCACTAACCCTGCCTCCTCCTGTCAATGGCAACCCTCTCGGTGATCTCATACCTGCCCTGCCATGCTCTCTCCCAATCCGTCCAACATCCCTCCCACCCATAGGACGTGGTCTCCCAATCTTGCCAAACGGTCCTCCACGGACTCTCAGTCGACCTCCTCTCCGTCCAGGTCTCCTACCACCACCACCTCCATCCCCACCCTCATCTCCATCTCCCCCAACCTCCTGAGCAGCTCTGAGCTCTCATCTCCATCAACATCTCATCACACTTGGATCACCTGAATCATCATCCTCATCTCCTGAGCTGGGAGGAGGATCTCTTGGATCAGTAATACAAGGAAATGGATGAGCTAGTATATACTGAACATAATCTGTAGTAACCCCAGGATCAAGAATGTGCAATCTCATATCATAAGCCACTCTCCAAGTAGCAAGAAACTTTGCGCAAGCAATCTCAAATGACAAGGAAGGTCCCCAATCTCACCTATCTCTGTACCACCGAGCATATATCATCACACCAGTGGGCATGGGCTGGATCATACCAAACTGTCTAAGAATGCGACTAATCAACTGTCGCTCAACAATGTAAGGAGTCCGACCAATGAGATATCTACTCTACATGATAAATGGTAATGTTTGTGCATCATCCATCCATGGCTCACGATCAACATATGGTCTCCAAGTAATTCTATCCAATGAATCAAGCACCCAACACCAATACTCCATCTTACCCAGCTTATGTTGAGTAAGGATACCTGCATAAAAATACACATATGCCTACCTCTCTCCACGAACTCTGTGATGGATAGGCCAAGTCACAACAATGTGCTCCCAACACTAGATCTGCAATAAAGTGCATCCTATAAACAAACTAGCACTCTCATCATACACCACCTGATGAAGATCATGATATAAATGTGCCAACATACAAACAACCCAAGCATATCGAGTACGATGCTGCATCATACTCAGGAGAATCTCACCCCATCCAACAACAAAACCTCACGATAGCTTATCAGGACAAACAAATCCTCCAATCAAACCAACAAGAATCATAGGGAGAGTCTCGTAATACATCACCATATCCTCCCATCGAATCTCTCCTCTAGCGATTCTATCATCAGCAAACATGACTCTGCAAGCCTCTGTCCCAACACGATCCTGAAAATCATACTGCATTAACTCGCCAGTCACTAGGATGTGCAGAATCCTATACACATCCTTGAGCATCACACTAATCTCACCCATGGGAAAGTGAAAAGTGTTATGCTCCCTATGCCATCTCTCGGCTAACGTCGTCAACAATCCTCTATTATGCATAATCTTAGGCATATACAACAGATGGCATAAACCACAGGCATCTATATGTCTAACCTTAGCCTACGTCAACTCTGGCACTAAATGGCGTACTATCGGTAATTTCTCCTGACACTAGAGAACATCAAGTTTCTCCTATTTATCAAGAGAATTCAATCAATCATCAACTATCTATCTATCAAATCAAACTGAAGCAACCTATGCTATCTATCTATCAAATCAAATTGAAGCAAATCAAGCAATCAAATCAATCAATCAAGCAATCAATCAAATCAAATCAATCAATTAATCAATCAAATCAATCAAATCAATCAATCAAGTCCCTATTCATCATACATGCGCATCAAATACGTTAAATCTATTCATCAAAGTGTTTTTTAGCGTTTGCACTTATCAAAAACATCAATTTTGAGCATATGCGCTATCCTATTGAGCAAAAGCGCTATCCTATGCAAAAGTGCTATCATCCTTAGCATATGCGCTAACCCTAAGAACATATGCGCAAAACAAAGCAAAAACGTGAACTTTCGCTGCAAAAGCACAAACAAACAATTCAAAAGTGCTATCTTTTGCAAAAGCGCTATCATCCTTGGCATATGCGCTACCAAAATGAGCACAAGCGCTAATCTATGCATATGCGCTAAATCAAAATGCAAAAGCGCTAACCTAATATCAAAAATAGCAAAAAAATTCAAAAATTCAAAAACGCGCCTGAAACATGAAAAGTTGCACGATAAGTTGAAAACAAAGCTTGGGATAAGATACATACCAGATACCCATACTCGGGAGGTCGTTGATATCGTCGAACACACTCAAATCGATGGTTCTCCACAGGAATCACCATTTCACCACCTTACCAAGAAAATTTTCTTCACAAGCTAACAAGGATAACAATGCAATTAAAATTAGCCCTAGTTAATTTTATATTTACTATTTGAAGAGTAATTAATGCTATTCAATGGGGCAATTTATTTTGTTTTTTTACAAATGAATTTAATTGATGAAACTCTTTTTATCAATTATTATGAGATCAATCGTTCAAACCAAAGTTTTCAACAATTTCACGATTAATCTTCTCAAGGGGCACACAATCAGGATTTTCATCTTCATCGGGCACATTATCGAGACTTGATTTAATCTTTGAAACAATGTTGTCTCGACGTCATTTCAAAGAGAGGCAAAATGTATACACATAAAAATGGCTATGAGTGATTAAATAAACATCTTATATTTATTTAATAATTATTCTTCTATTAAATAGTTAATTTGAAAAGATTAATTTATTTAATTCATTTTTCGTGTATTTCTATTAATTAATATTTTATTAATTAATTCATCTATCCTATTCTTCTGATTAATTAAATATCTAATATTTAATTCTCCTTTTAACCAAGTCAATTAAATATCTAATATTTAATTATCTTCTCCAAACAATTAAATATCTAATATTTAATATTTATTCTCCTATCCTATAGTCTCAAATATTAAATAATTTCTAAATTATTTAAATCCCTTTTCCAACTCACCTTCCATCTCCACTTCATCTTCCCTTTGCCAACTCATCCATCATGTGGCTAAGGAAATTAATATTTCTTAAATATTAATTCACCATTTATCTTCAACCTCCAAATTTAATGAATATTGTGTACGTACACATATTTCATAACCATCTTCTATATTCTCTCCAACACCCCCTACATCTTAGGAAGGACTTGAGTCCACTTGTCCTATCATGCCTAAATCTTCTCCAACCATCCCTAGATTCCCTCAGTCAACAATCCAGTCAAGGTGAGATGAGTGACACTTGTCTTCTCCTTCCCCCTTTCTCTCAACCTTCACCTTTGCTCACAACCATCGAAATCTACAGATTTGATCATGATCGTTGATCTAAGCCACATCATCTCATCCTCTCAAGGTCTATAAAATCAAGAGCTTCAGTTGAGAGAGAGTTAGACTTCAAAAGACTTCAAGTGCATTTTCAAGCAAATCATTTGTAAAACTTATGCATCTTTGAGTTTTAATCTTGAAGCAAAATAACAATTATCATTTAGCATAATCATTTTAGCAAAATCATGTACTATTGCATATCATAGCATCAGTTAACTACCAGTTATCAGTCCATTCTTCATATGTCATCTTGGAAGCTATCAGTGCATTGTCCGAGAGCACACCATCTGCAACCAGGAACAGTGGAGTTAGAACACAATGAGACATAAACCATGAAGGTAATATTAGTATTTTTATTTCATATGTATTTCATGTAGTTTCATTGGTTGAGTTTGGATTTCTTGTAGCATTTCCATTTGTATTTTGGGAAACTAACTTGTTGCAGGTAGCATTCTGAGGATGAAATTCAAGTCGACACAAAAACTATAGGAAATTTTTCCATATTATAATTACATATATGCTCGAGATAAGGGCATATAGAGGACTCATCATTGTATTAGTTGAATAGTGCTACTTAGGGACAAACTAATTCCATCTATTGACGAGAAAGGTGACGATCACACTTGAGGACATGTGGCACATACTCAGGATTCCCATTCATGGTGAGCTAGCTATATACGATCTTTCGACAGGGAGGGAGACTCTTAGTTGGATGCTTGAGGTTGACACAGATGAGCTATGCATTGCAGACTATGAGATCAGATGGGAGATGATGGCAGCTCAACATTAGAGATTAGTTATTATCATTAGCGCAATGATAGCGGGCTTAGTACCACCAAATAGGCAAGGACATGGATTCCCTATTGGATGGGGATGAGTGCTAGAGTGCATGGTGATGTATGGGATTGTGTTTACATGGGGACCATGTATGCTTAGCATGCTATATTTCCATCTACATCAGGTGGCATACAAAGGGACTTTGACCATCAGTTGTGGATTGACAGTGCTATAGGTGTGGGTGTTTGAGCATATAATAGTATGTCACCCTATTCTAGATAAAAATGTGTGACTAGGGTTACCTTATTGTGTGTGTGAAAAGTGGATTTTTATTTGTATCTGTATCTGAATACACAACACTTCAATTAAGTCATTAGATGCATGGTTAGTAAATCAATAATGAATAATGAATAATAAAACCATTACAAAGCGACCTATTGCCTTCTAGTAGATGTGAGTTTAGTTTTGCTCTCAGGTTTCTATATGCAACACCAGTGACTAGACGACACCTAAACGAAGGATTTAATCTATATGAGTATGAAATTGAGCTAAATGGATGCAAGATTAAGCTAGATATGCGTGATTAAGCTAACATGATTTAAGTAATATGAATGAATATTAAATATGCAATAACTAATATGTAATATCCTCAATGCATAAATCTCAATAAGCCTAGAGAAAAAACAACATAATAACAATAATCTCCAGGTTTTTCTTTTATGAGAGATGAGGGCCTGAATTTATAGAAAATCTAGAGACAGACCAACGGTCAAGATCGATCAATGATGAGCGGCATAGATTCTCCAAGAGGAAGCACAATCCAGGTGAATTGATGTGATTGGCTACTTTTCTCAGCTTTAAAGGAAAGTGAACTAAATTTAAGATAAAATCAGAAAAAATGATTTATTTCACATTTTATTCAATTTTGATATTTAATTGATTTAATTCATTAAATTGCTTTTATGAGATAATTCCATTTTGATTTCTTTTCTCAATTTTTTTTTTTTCCGAGTTAATTTTTTTTTAATTATTTAATGGAAAATTGATTTATTAATTAAATATGTTAGGATATTTAATTAAATAAATAGGATATTTGATTAAAATGATTTACTTGGAATAATTAATTAATTATTTATGATTGTTTAATTAATATTGAATGATTTATTTGCCACGTGACATTGATGACTGAGAATTAATTAATTAGGTGCTCATGATTACTTTAATTTGCCTTTGGTTAGGACTTTGGTGATGTAGTCGAGATTAGGGGCTGGTGCAGGAGCACCTAGTTGAGAAAAAAAACTCTCCTTTTTGAGCATTTCATGCTTATGTGTTTGTAATGTTTTTTTTTTTAGGTGTGTAACATTGTTTTAGGTTGTTGTGTGTCTTTTAAAGTGGTTTTTGATCTCATTTTGTGTTTTAGAGATCAAGTTTGCATTTTAGGGCTTGAGTTGACAATTTTGGCACAAAATGTGAAAAATTGCAAAAATGAACTCAAAATGCTTTCTTGAGCATTGGAACATGTTTTTTATATGTTTTTAAACATTTCTTAGGTGGTTAGAAGTGTTGAATTAGTAAGGTTGTCAAAAATGCACTTTTGAGCAACAAAAAAAAAAAGTTGTCATGTGAGCAACAAAAGTTGTCATTTTTGCATTTTTCTTGAAAAAGGGAGTTATAAAAGCTTAAATTTTGTACCAGGCTTGATAAATACTTGGTCTCACTATAAAAAGACCTTCCTTGGCCTTGGACAAGGTTAGAGAATGTAAAGACTAAGTTTTGTTGATGAGAAAATAACAAAATTCTAGGTTTTACCTTGTTTTTTCTTCTTTTTGAGTGCAATCCGTACTGTACCTCTAGAAATATGTACTGTACCTTTTGTAAAGTGGAAATGTAGATGTTAACTATCCTTCTATGTAATTGTTTCATTGGATTTGCATTTGTAAGGTGGTTTAAATAAATTGTTTCAGTTTTGACTGTTTGCTACCCTGTCAAGGGTTTGGAGTTCCAAAATGCATCAACTTGGTTGATCCAGGTCTGGGATCCCTCCAATGGATTATTCCAAGTTGGTATGCTTGTATATATTGTATAAATATTCCATTTTATTCCAGAGTTGTGCTTACAAGAAGGTTTTGAGTGAATACTAGACAAGTTAAGTGAAAATTTGTCTAGTAGATTGAAATAAGAAGCCAAAATGTTGTTCTCAAAGTCTATTTGAGTCTACAACATGGTATAATGGTCTGCACCTTCCCTATGAAGGTTTTGAAACAAGTTGGAGCTCCAAGAGAGGCTTTTTTACTATAAAAAGTTTGAGGAAGTATGTCAGGACAACGAGTTCCCAATTTTTGAAGAATTAAGTAATGTTGGTGCCAAAGTACTTTTGAAGCTTGTTATGCTTGGGATCTTGGCTCATTTGTTAATTTCAAGGTTAAAAATATTGTTTAAGGATTGATGACACTAAAGTGTAGGTGTTTTTTGAAGTTCTAACCCTATGGTATGCAGCCCAAAACAGTGAAAATCATTAAAAAAAAAAAAAAGTGTTTTGATAGAGGTTCTTGTTCATTTTCAGTTTGTTTGCCAAGTGTTTGGCATAATGCTTGATTGTTAGTGGCAGGGTAGACATTGAAATGTTGTTTCAGAGGTGTGTGTTGAGAAAGGAGACAAGGTACAAGGCCGTGGAGTGATTTGCCAAACTCTAAGTTACCAAAACCCCATAAAACCCCTTGTTTTGAGGCTACAAAATAGGACGGTCATAGATTGACCTCCTCAAGACCTCTCTTGGAACTAATTCATGACTTTGGCCAAAAGGGTACTAAAAAATATTCACCTTTTTCAGATATTCCAAGATGGGAGTGAGTAATGAGCAAAATAATGTTTCAGGAAGGCTAGAAAGGGCTTATTCCTTGTAGCTCTGTTTTGAAGAAAATTAAGAATCCGATTGGAGTAAGTTTAGGTGACCTTGTAAAACCTTTTGAAATTAGTCCAAAACAACCTTGGAAACCTTGTGAAGCTTTCAGAACTCTAGTTTAAACATTTGGGGGTTTAGACCTAGCATGGTAGTTGAGTTGAGCAAGTGTATGGACAAATGATGGGAAGAGCTCAAGGATGAAGTTTTGGGTTTGAGAAAATCTTGTGAACATTGAAAGTGGTTCTATAACTGAAAACCAAAACCTTTCCTCTCTCATTTGAAGGAGTCTCTTAACAAGTAGCTTTAAATTGGTCCTCCTTTTGGGTCTCTCCCTATCAGATTGGTATCAGAGCAAGGAAGTAGATCCTTGCAGTGAGTTGTGAGTTGTGAGAGTTGAAGAAAGAAGTTCCTAACAACATGGAGAGTAGATATGATCCAACACAAGCCATTTTCAGAACCAAGTGCAAATGTAAGGGTAAAGTATGTAAGGTTGTAGTTGACAGTGGTTCTCTTGACAACGTAGTCTCCTTAGAAATGGTGGAAAAGTTGAATCTACCAAGGATACCTCATGAGTCACCTTATAGAGCATTTGGTTTGAGTGATGATCATTGGGTTGATGTCTTAGAGAAGTCTGTTGTTCATTTCAATATTGGTTCTTACTATGAGATGGTGGAATGTGATATTATGCCCTTGAGAGATTGCCATTTGATCTTGGGAAGAGCATGGCAATATGACAATTGCACTATGTATGATGCTTATAGGAATATTATCAATTTACTCAGGGTGGCATAAATTTTACCTTGAACTCTATGAGGGAAGAAGATGATCCTGCATGGCATATGACAAGAGGTCTAGGGTTGGTTGAGAGAGTAGATTTTCCTGAGCATAAGAATCACCAGGAGGAAGATGTTGAAGAAACAGATGGTGAAGCAATACACAATGGAGGTTTAGCGGTAGAAGTTACCCCCAGTACCAAAGAAGGTGAAGTTGAAGAGGTAGACAGTCCATTCAGTGACTTGGAGCAGCAGATGCATGCTGAAGTGAAGAGTGAGCAGCGAAGAGTTGCAGAGGAACCTTATATAGAAAAGGTTCTTGAGGATGAGCAAGGGGTAGAGACCAAATTGGTTGAAGCACATAGTCTTTATCCTGATGATGGAGTTGTTGAACAGATTGGACAAGCAAAAGCAATGGTACAAGGGTCACATGCACTCGAGAAGCCTATTGACAAGCATGATACAAAGATAGTTGTTGTTGATCATTATGTTGCTACAGAGGTCTACATTCATGAACACTATCAGATTGGTATTTGTCTTAATGAGGGCATCATGACCTTTATGGGAGAAATGTTTTATCCTGGGGTATTGATGCCAGACACCAAGCACCAGGATTGGTACACAAGATTGAGCGGTACTCCTACCTTGGAGATGAAAGTTGTTGGCTTTTCTCTCATGGCACCATGGAGTTGTTTTTGGAATGAGAGTTTTCTGACATGGACATGGCTAGTGTGGTCTACATCTTATGAGCAACAGCAACAGTGGTGGATGTTGGTTTTGAAAGCAAGGCCTCGAGTGAAGATGAAGAAAGGAGCTTTTCATTTGGCCATGACTGATGAAGCAGAAGACAAGTACATGCCAAAGGTCAAGATGAAGCCTCTATGTTTTTCCGGTATCATTTTTTTTTGCAGGTCTCCTTTCCAAGAGGACTTGGAACTGTTTCAATCTTGGGGAGTATGGTGCAGGAGCACCTAGTTGAGAAAAAAACTCTCCTTTTTGAGAATTTCATGCTTATGTGTTTGTAATCTTTTTTTTTTTAGGTGTGGAACATTGTTTTAGGTTATTGTATGTCTTTTAAAGTGGTTTTTGATCTCATTTTGTGTTTTAGAGATCAAGTTTGCATTTTAGGGCTTGAGTTGACAATTTTGGCACAAAATGTGGAAATGAACTCAAAATGCTTTCTTGAGCATTGGAACATGTTTTTTATATGTTTTTAAACATTTCTTAGGTGGTTAGAAGTGTTGAATTAGTAAGGTTGTCAAAAATGCACTTTTGAGCAAAAAAAAAAAAAGTTGTCATGTGAGCAACAAAAGTTGTCATTTTTGTATTTTTCTTGGAAAAGGGAGTTAGAAAAGCTTAAATTATGTACAAGGCTTGATAACTACTTGTTCTCACTATAAAAAGACCTTCCTTGGCCTTGGACAAGGTTAGAGAATGTAAAGACTAAGTTTTGCTAATGATAAAATAACAAAATTCTGGGTTTTACCTTGTTTTTTCTTCTTTTTGAGTGCAATCCATACTGTACCTGTAGAAATACATATTGTACCTTTTGTAAAGTGGAAATGTAGATGTTAACTATCCTTCCATGTAATTGTTTCATTGGATTTGCATTTGTAATGTGGTTTAAATAAATTGTTTCAGTTTTGACTGTTTGCTGCCCTGTCAAGGGTTTGGAGTTCCAAAATGCATCAACTTGGTTGATCCAAGTCTGGGATCCCTCCAATGGATTATTCCAAGTTTTTATGCTTGTATATATTGTATAAATATTCCATTTTATTCCAGATTTGTGCTTACAAGAAGGTTTTGAGTGAATACTAGACAAGTTAAGTGAAAATTTGTCTAGTAGATTGAAATAAGAAGCCAAAATGTTGTTCTCAAAGTCTATTTGAGTCTACAACATGGTATAATGGTCTGCACCTTCCCTATGAAGGTTTTGAAACAAGTTGGAGCTCCAAGAGAGGCCGTTTTACTTTTAAAAGTTTGAGGAAGTATGTCAGGACAACGAGTTCCCTGTTTTTGAAGAATTAAGTAATGTTGGTGCCAAAGTACTTTTGAAGCTTGTTATGCTTGGGATATTGGCTCATTTGTTAATTTCAAGGTTAAAAATATTGTTTAAGGATTGATGACACTAAAGTGTAGGTGGTTTTTGAAGTTCTAACCCTATGGTATGCAGCCCAAAACAGTGAAAATCAGAAAAAAATAAATAAATAAAATAAAAAATAGTGTTTTGATAGAGGTTCTTGTTCATTTTCAGTTTTTTTGCCAAGTGTTTGGCATAATTCTTGATTGTTAATGGCAGGGAAGACATTGACATGTTGTTTCAGAGGTGTGTGTTGAGAAAGGAGACAAGGTACAAGGCCATGGAGTGATTTGCCAAACTCTAAGTTACCAAAACCCCATAAAAACCCTTGTTTTGAGGCTACAAAATAGGACAGTCGTAGATTGACCTCCTTAAGACCTCTCTTGGCACTAATTCATGACTTTGGCCAAAAGGGTATTAAAAAATATTCACCTTTTTCAGATATTCCAAGATGGGAGTGAGTAATGAGCAAAATAGTGTTTCAGGAAGGCTTAAAAGGGCTTATTCCTTGTAGCCCCGTTTTGAAGAAAATTAAGAATCCGATTGGAGTAAGTTTAGGTGACCTTGTAAAACCTTTTGAAATCAGTCTAAAACAACCTTGGAAACCTTGTGAAGCCTTCAGAACTCCAGTTCAAACATTTGGGGGTTTAGACCTAGCATGGTAGTTGAGTTGAGCAAGTGTATGAACAAATGATGGGAAGAGCTCAAGGAGGAAGTTTTGGGTTTGAGCAAAGCTTGTGAACATTGAAAGTGGGTCTATAACTGAAAACCAAAACCTTTCCTCTCTCATTTGAAGGAGTCTCTTAACAAGTAGCTTTAAATTGGTCCTCCTTTTGGGTTTCTCCCTATCAGGGGCCTATGGTTTAGGTGACCATTTTTTAGGGCATTACATTTGCCCCTCTTTGAATTCATATGCGAGCAACATATTGATTCAAAGAAAATTTAATGTCGAACAGATTATCAATTCTAAACTTGATGGATCACAAATTAATGAAGAGCGAGATGTTCAGCTTGATTTGAAGCGATGAAGTTGAACAGGTTGATTAAAGCGACACCGATCCTGAACTTGATTGAACTAGGATCGATGAAGAGCGAGATACCAATCTTGAACTTGATGGATCAAGAAATGAGTATTGATCTAGAACTTGATTGAACTAGATTGAGCGAAGAGATGAAACTGATTTTGAACTTGAATGAACAAGAATCGATTAAAGAAAATGTCCAGCTTGATTTGATGCGATGAAACTAAACACCTATTTGGATTGAGCGTGTGATCACTATCGAAAAGACTCTTTAAACCCTTGATTAAGTTTAAACAAATAACAAGCTTGATGAGATGCGATGAAACTAATTAATGTTAAGAGACTGATTTAGATGAAGACAATATCAGCTTGATTTGGTGCGATGAAACTGATATGCCCCTAGAGATTGATTCGATTTTGAAGAACAATAAGGTTTTGTTTGATTAATCTTTGATTAAAAAGATTTTCTGCTCGACTTTAGATGAAGATTTATAAATTTTCTCGACTTTTCGATGATGTAATCATTTATAATGATGATGTAATGATGATGCCCCCTTGGGAGTGAAATCAAAAGACAACGAGGTTACAATGAGTTTAAGAAATTTTGAAAGGATAAAATGATTTAACAATGATAATCTGAGCACAAAGATGTATTGGAGATTTAAGTTGAAATTAGAATTGATTTGAGCAAAAAATGATGAGTAAAAGTGAGCTGAAGATGAAAGTACCAATTGGTCAATGTTGTGAGATTTTGAATAGAAAAATGATCTCAGATTTTGTTTTTGATCCCGAAAATGGACTCAGGACGGGTGATTTAGTCAAGGGTATAAGTTTCACATCCATCAGAGCAAGTTGAAAAATTAGGGTTTTCTATATAAGGGGTGAAAAGGGTCAATGTTCATTTCATTTTCACTATTCAAAGTTTAAAAATTCAAAAACCTTCTCTGGAGCAAAATGGCAATTCCTAAGCATATGCATCGATTTGAGCTACAAAGACGAAATAATCAACCTAGGAACTATCCCACTGCAGTAAGTGATCAATCTTGAATTGATTAAATTTCCAAATTTGTGATTTCTTTTTATGAATTTATCGTTTGAATTTTGTTTTAGCTCGTTGGCAGTCATTTTATCGTACTACCATGTAGGGTTTGTCATACGAGTAACTGCTAAATAATGTTTACTCATATAAAGTCATTTGTTTTGTCATTTTGTTGACAGCCTTAGGTCGTACGAGAATGTTCATCAGGGTTTGTTTAGTCATACTACATTGTGTAGTGGCTCGTATCATAGAGTTTACTCGTACTGTTTGTGGGCTTTACTCGTACAATTTGTTGCCCCTTTGTGTTTACTCGTTTGAAAAATAGTGATAATTTTTTAACATCAAAACTTGAAATTTTAATTTTCATGATTGCTTAGTTGGATTCATATGCACTTTTGACAACTTTATAACTCAATTTGTATTGCATATTGATGAGTTTTCATTCAATTTTGCAGGTTATCTTGTCGGACATTCAGTTTCGGTGTACCTATCCGCCTACCATGAGATTAGTTAGACAACTATTAGATGCTTAGAGGGCTCATATTGAGGCATGTGGTTTTGGACACTTATTGCAGCTGCCATATATTCGTGTGAATCATAGATTACTGAGTGCATTAGTGGAGAGATTTCATTCAAAGCATAACACATTTCACCTGCCTACCGGGGAGATGACTATTACTCCCGAGGATGTATACAAGATTCTGAGGATTTCATTTTTAGGTAGCAGAGTGGATTATGATTCATCTCCGCATGTGGGGATCACAACATTACACAGGGTCCTCTAGGATGACAGTCTAATAGTTAGATCCATTTCATGGGATGACCTAATGAGCAGATATGGAGGGAGATTTCCCATTACTTTTGTGCTGGTTGGGTTGATATGATGCTTTGCTATGCCGAACACAGGTCAATAGGGATTCTTGTGTTGGTGGGGTAGGATTTTGGAGATGTTAGTGACACAGCCTAGGAGATTAGGTTGGGGATCTTGCTTGCTAGCACACATGTACCATGAGATGCACGAGATCACATACCGAGATGCAAAGAACATGGTTGTAGGAGTTCTTGTTTTATAGATATGGATATGGGAGCATGTCCCAGTGTGCAGGCCAGTGGTTGATGATTCGAGGGAGGTACATCAGCCTATCATGTGTCGATATTCAGGTTACTTGACGCAGCCCCACCTGGGCAAGACAGGTTTCTAGAGACGTCAACTGGATGACTTGTTTGCAGTTATCTGGAGCTCGAACAGGGGTCTAGAGGAGTCTTAAATCTCATGTTTGAGTTTCATGCAGTTATTTGTTGTATGACCTTTGTTTCAATGATATTCACAATACTCGTTTTCCCTCCACCATTTAGCTTTGACCTCGGGATCATATGGCTTAGAGTTGTTAGACAATGTGATCAATTCGTTTGCCAATAGAGTTTTAAAAGCTGACTCATAGGATTCAACCAGAGGAGTAAAATCACGCTTAAGTTTTGAAACCCAAGGTTTCTCTTTAAACCACTCTTTTGATTTCTTAGGTGCGTTTTCTATAGCACTTTCAGCTGCTTTAAGGGCTTGTGTTCCACTAGTCAAGTTGAATACTACAAATTTTGATTTTAGTTTGACATTATCAACCACTCCATCAATAACAACATTTTTGTTATTATTTGTGTCGTACTTCCAGTATTTGTTGTTTTCTTTGGAACTAGAGCCTTGATGTGTTTCTTTATAAAGTGATATATCTCCTTTCCTTACAAGCACGTCTTCCATCTTGAGAGAACTATCCACCATTTTGTTGAATAAAGGGTATACTTGCATTTGGATATTGTATTTCTTAGGAATAAGATTATTGACAAAGATTTCCATTTTCTCAAAATCAAGAATGGGTTGTGAATACTTAGAGAACCTCTTTCTCCAACGCTGAAGGAAAGAAAGAATTTAGGTTCTCCTGTCTTCTGTTTGGTATTACAAAGCTCAATCATTGTGACCAGATGGCGAATGTTATAGGAGTATTGTTGTAGAAACGATTCAACCAATTCTTCAAAAGATTTAATTCCTATAGGCAGGCTTGAAAACCATTCCATAGCTTGTCCTCCTAAACTTTTTGGAAAGAGGCGCATAAGATAAGTTTGTTCGTGCATGAACTCCATACATAGGGCACAAAATTCTCGGACATGATCCTGAGGATCCGAGTTGCCATCATATTTATCGAACTTAGGAATTTATGTTCTGGAAGGAAAAAAAGGCATGTAAAGACTCTTGTCGAATGGAAATTGGGAAAATCGTATCCAAGGAATATTTCATATGAGATTTGTCTTTGTCTTTCATTTCCTTATCTCAGTTTGTAATTCTTGTAATTGTTTTGTCACCGATGCTAGTGGAGTATCATCTTCTTTAGTGATAAGACTTTTAACATTGTAATCAGGGGGGAGTTTAGCGCCTTGTTTGGCCAATTCTAGAAAGTATTCTTCTTTTTCTCGGGCCATGATAATCTTCATCATCTTTTCGAAGTCTTTGTCCTTTTGACATTTTACTATTGTATCTTCTCCGGGTTCGAAAACTTTAGAATCACTGGAAGAAGAGTCACTTTCATTAGCTTGGATGTTAAGGTCATCATGAGATTTACGTTTATCGTCCTCTTTTTCTTGTCTTCTTTCAAACATATTGGAAGATAAGGATTGATCCAAAAGTGGTTTATTTGAAGACAAAGGTTTGTCTAAAGTTTGTTGTTCAAAAGGATCGTCAAAAATTGGTTGCTCTTGGTAAAAAGGATTGGTTTGCAATATTATTGTCTCTTCTTTTTTCTTGTTCTTATTCTTAGAAGATCTCCTGGTTTGAATAGGCATTTACAACCGACGTGACCGAGAGTCAGATGTGATAAAGAAAGGTGACTAAGACTTAGTCTAGTTTCAGGAACAATCTATCTTGTGTAAGACGTGATCTAAGCAACCTAAGTTGATTAAGTTTGATAAGCGATTGATTGAACTAGCTAGGAGATGATCGACAAAGCCGTGCAATATAATAACAAAGGTACACTATCAAGGTTGTTTATGCTCAAGATTAAAATGACCAGATTTACGCTCACTGGAGACTGATTAGGCAAGTATGACAAATCTGAAAAGGATGTAAAAAAATAGACTTATGGACTGACAAAATCAGAGGGTCATACAACCAAATATGACAATCCGATCAACAGTTTAGTGAGTCCTAGATGACAAAGATAGTTTCTCATACGAGTTTCTATTAAAACTCGCACGACAGTTTAATGCTTACCAGACGACAACTTTTCATAGACCAGAATGACTCGTACGACAGAGTTCATAAGCTCAGACGACAATCTTCAGAGACCAGAACGAAAGTTTAAATAAGCCAAAATGACAAACTTAGAAGACTCAGATGATGATTTAGGAAGCTTGTATGATAATTATGCTCAGAGGCAATTTTTTGACAAGGAGACTGAGTTTTGACCACTGAATTTGAATTATTTTTTTTGTGTTTTTGAGTTTTTTCAATTTTTTAGATTTTCAATTTTAGCCTCAGACAAAAAACACAGCAAACACATAAGATCCAAAGTGACGTCAAACATAGCATGCTAATTCTAAGGAAATTGGCTAAGAGAGAAAACCTTTGCTTGCAGACTCAGGTACACACCCAATAGCTAATCAGAATATGGTCACTGAGTCTCATGCAATGGATTCTCAATGCCGTATTAGATGACTCCAAACGCTAATGGGGGCACGAAATGAAAAGTATCTTGGGAGAGTTACTATCTCTCTTGCACAAAGATTATCCCCCTTTGGGAGGTGAACCAGGTAGCTGCTATTTTAAAGTTCATAGTAAAGATTTTCGTTCCAGATTACCCCTTGAAGTCGCGCAAGCGCAATTGAGGCTTATAGCCCGATAAGGTACCAAAACAAGGTGTAGTCACACAAGCGTGATTGAGACTACGAGGCCCTACAAAATGCCCGATATGAGAAATCTCAAAAGAGAAAACTCAAATAATCCCATCCTCTAAGACTTTAATCCCGAAAGGCCTATTTATTATAGTGAGTTGGAATTCTTGGGTTTAACTATACTCACTTGGGCCATTCTCACAGAGTGATTACTTTTTCCCACTGTGACAAACCCGCTAAAAGGTACAAAAATCTTCAAACTTAGAAAAAGATTCAAGGGTCTGGATTTTTGATTGTCTGTGTAGACAAGAGCATACTTTCCTACCTCTTAGATTTTTCTTCAAACACAAAAGACATATTTGTTCATTAACCAAATAGCAATTTAAGTGCCTAAAAATGAACTAAAGAATACACGATATTTGGTCGATTCTCCTTAGGCAACCTGCAAAACCAACACATCAGTAGTCATGTTGTTTTCGATTCTTTGACATGCGTGAGTTTGGTTTGATAAATTCTTCGACAAGCGTTCTGCAGAAAATGAGTTAGGTTGTGAAAATCTCAGGCAGACAAGAAGAAAATTCAGGGTTAGCGTCAATAAAATTCAAAGGCAAGTCAAGAAATCCCTAAAACAATATTGTTTATAAAACGAGCAACTCATAAATTCATATGATAATTCTCATAGAGGAGAATGAATATTCTCACCAAGCCGAATGAGTAAATTCCAAAAGAAAACAACAAAGCAAAGACTCATATGATGATTCCCATAGAGCCGAACAAGTCTTCCCATAACCCATCCTTTAATGCACAAAAGCTTGTACGACATTTTGCAGAGGCTGCACGGATGAAAACTTGAAAAATAAAATAAGGATTTTGCAAGGCCGAAAATTGAATTCTCATGCCCCATTGTGGGCGCCAAAAATGTGTGTGTGAAAAGTGGATTTGTATCTATATCTGTATCTGAATACACAACACTTCAATTAAGTCATTAGATGCATGGTTAGTAAATCAATAATGAACAATGATTAAAAAAACCATTACAAAATGACCTATTGCCTTCTAGTAGATGTAAGTTTAGTTTTGCTCTCAGATTTCTATATGAAACACCAGTGACTAGGCGACACCTAAACGAAGGCTTTAATCTATATGAGTATGAAATTGAGCTAAATGGATGCAAGATTAAGCTAGATATGCTGATTAAGCTAACATGATTTAAGTAATACGAATGAACATTAAATATGCAATAACTAATATGTAATATCTTCAAAGCACAAATCTCAATAAGCCTAGAGCAAAAACAACATAATAACAATAATCTCCAGGTTTTTCTTTTATGAGAGATGCGGACCTAAATTTATAGAAAATCCAGAGAGAGACCAACGGTCAAGATCGATCAATGATGAGCGATAGAGATTCTCCAAGAGGAAGCACAATCCAGGTGAATTGATGTGATTGTCTGCTTTTCTCAGCTTTAAAGGCAATTGAACTAAATTTAAGATAAAATTAGAAAACTGGTTTATTTCATATTTTATTCAATTTTGATATTTAATTGATTTAATTCATTAAATTATTTTTCTAGATAATTCCATTTTGATTTCTTTTCTCAATTTTAATTCTTTTTCAAATTAATTATTTTTTTAATGATTTAATGGCAAATTGATTTATTTATTAAATATGCTAGGATATTTAATTAAATAAATAGGATAATTCATTGAAATGATTTACTTGGAATAATTAATTAATTAAATGATTATTTAATTAACATTGAATGATTTATTTGCCACGTGACATTGATGACTGAGAGTTAATTAATTAGGTGTTCATGATTAATTTAATTTGCCTTTGGTTAGGACCTTGGTGATGTAGTATAGATTAGGGGCCTATGGTAAAGGTGACCATTTTTAGGGTATTACACTTATGTGTATAATGTTATGATGCGGCACTGTCATATGGACCATTGGGATATACGATGTACTAAAGGAATGAGCTACATTATCTCAGGGATTTATGATGGAAACCTTATAGGGATTTTCCCAATTAGTCAGATGATGATGAGCACCTCCCTATTGTAGATAGGAGAGATACATCATAGGACAGACTATTATGTGTTGACGAATCATTGAGGTTTAGTTTCTAGAGAGGGTTCATAGGTAGTTGGGGAGTGATAAGATGTCCCTGTAGGTACAACATATCATGTGCAATCCAACAAAGAGGTTGGAGATTGGAGACCAATTATTAGACCTCATGTACTGTATATAAAGTTTCAGCAGTTACAACCTAGGTAGTGGGGTCCAAGTATAGATGTGATAGTTGCGGGCACCACAATGATGTATGATACATGGTTTGTAGAGCATAGGTTGATTCCTTTGATAGATCTAGAGATACCAATTTTGAGGGTGACACCATGATGAGGTCAGAGGAGAGATTGGGATGATGAGGAAACCAATGGGGAGGAGGAGGATGGAAGAGATCATGATTCCATCCCGATATTGATGGATTAGGCCAATGATATATAGGCTCCATATGATGAGCCTATGTCAGATGTAGCCATGGGTGATGAGGTTGAGGATATCTTGGATGATAGGACTGTGAGGGATGCAATGAGGTATCAAAGAAAGCATATCACAATGCTAGAGAGAAAGGTAGCAACTTTTAAGGTGGGCAGGACAGCTTGGGATGCTAAGCAAGCATCTTTGATTTTAGGTATGGATAGATTGATAGTGGAGAGGGATCAATTTCAAGACAACACAAAGGGCATCACTATTGGTAGAGAGGGACATGCATACAGTAGAGAGAGCTACACTTATATCCTCTCGAGACACAACATTATCTCAGGCACAGAGAGCAAACGAGAGAGTTTGGGAGTTCATTAATGGGGTACAAGATCTTATTATGCATGACACATTTGATTAGATGTTGAAAGAATGAAATGAGATTAAGTATTGGAGGGACTTATATGAGGGTGTGGTGCCAATAGAGTAGAGAGCACCATCATATGTAACACTTCGATCTCATAGTAGGTCATATAGTAAGACACATTCCTAGAGGACACAAAGCAGTGCTAGAGTGATATGACCATTGAGGCCACCAGGGTGAGGATAGGTAGGATCAGGGATAGGAGGAGCTTCATCCTTAGGACGGGACCAGGGCCAGGAGGATCGAGAGAGAACCCAATGATACTTTCAGTGATAGTGATACATTTTTCTTATGTTGTAGACATTTTCTAATTATATTGAGCCTACGAGCTCCACCCGACACAAATACTCTGATACTTTTTATGATGTATATATGACATGCAGTTTCTAATGGTGACTACATGATATGTTTATAATAAATGTATGTTTTTATTTTCTATGATAATACTTATATGCATGCTATCATTTTCTATTTGTTGTTTCTTATATGATGCTATGGTGATGATCTTATGTCATGATGCCATGTAATGTATGGATTACAGTGTAATTCTATGATGCTATGTGATGATGCTAATGTGTATGTTACATTACATGACTATATTGAATGCATGAATATGATATGTTTATGCAGGTTCCATATTTTTTTGTGTACCAAAGCACAAAACCAAGAGGACCGCGAGGACTAATAGAAGAAGTGTTAGTAAGAGATGAAAATTGGGCAGAGAAGAGTTAGTAATGATGAAACCTTTCTTTCATAAGTGCACTTTATCAATAGAGAGCTCTATTTAATATGGCAAGTGGATACACCATGTCTTGACATATAATGTCAGAGTGATAATTCTATCCCTTTACAGAAAAAAAAAACAAATATATTGCAGACAAGGAATGTTTAAATTTGTCTTGAAATGTTTGTGTATGTTAAGGGTTGAGATATGTGTGATAGCCACAAAGTGAATGTACCAACATAGACACCCAAAACATACTTGCCTCAAAACGTCATGAAAACATCCCACAAACAAAAGACAAAAACAAAAAGATCATGAGCCATCCTGGCCACTCTCATCACTTGTGGATATCCTTGAGTAGCATAGGAACATGAATAAAGATAAATCAATGAAAAATAAGACTCACTAGACCAAGCGAGCCAACAACTATTATGATCTTTGTTGTCAAAATTGATAGTTTATGTTCGGTAAAATGATCGTGATGTCTATTTTCAGGAATGAAGTACCTCGTTTAAGATGGGGGCACAGTTTGGTTTTGAGTATACGACATCCTGTATAAGACATATGATAGTTTGGATAATGTTGATTGTTTGATTGATTGATATAAACGAATTGATCTATCTGATTGCTGACTTGATAGATAGTTTGTTTGTTGTTGTGTGATTTGTGAAGCGCGATGTTCTATGGGTTTTTTGTCTATGTTTGTTCATTGCAAGGGATAATTTATTGATGAAATACAATGAGTGATTTTGAGTTTTGATTGCTTTCCAATTTTTAGGATTTTGTGGTTATTCAATTTTTTTTGTGATTTCTTCGGGACGTTTTATGAATGCTTTTGGATATGTTTTTCAGGGCATTATGCAATTTTTAGGGATTTTTCAAGACTTTATGAATGTTTTTGGATTTGTTTTTTATGAAATTTTGCAATTTTTAGGGATTTATTCTAGACAACATTTGATTGTTTTTTAAATTTTATTAGGCATTTTATGAATATTTTTGGATTTTTTTTCAGGATATTTAACTATGTACATGTTTCATTCTCCAACCTTGTTATGAGAATGGCCCCATCTATCAATCATGGTAAAATAATTGCCCCTAGTGTCTAGCAAGGCAAGGAATATTATGAATGGATGAATGAACTAGAAATGGAAATGGATAGAATAAATATAGTGGTATCTTATGATGGCGTTGAAGCTACTTTAATTTTCAAGGACTATCTGACGATGGGATAACATGTTTTTTCCAAGCTAAGGAATTGGACACGACGAGATAAGATGATAGCATGGTGCACTGGATGACATGTGGTCAACATGATTGGACATGTCAATAGATTTTTGAAAATATTATTGCATTTTTCTATTTGTCCTTAGCTTTGATCAAGATCAAGGGATGAATTCGGATTGTAGATAGACATAGAACATGGATATAACAAGCAAGATCATATATAAATATGATAAGGGATATGAACTTGAAGGGTGTGACAAGGTAAGTGATATGGACTAAAAGGATGTGGACAAGGTAAAGAAGATTGGACGTGTGATTCTTAGGAAGATCCTTAGCCATGTCAAGATCAAAGATAAAAAAGAGAAGATGGATGCAAATAGGATAATGGATATGAAGGATGAAGGATAATGAAGGACGTGATGGATAGGATGTGCTAGGATAACATGAATGGAACCTTCCCCCAAGCGTGGAATGAAATAAGATGAAGGATTACACATGACGCATGTTTCCCAGGTTTTCATCATGGTACTTGCCCAAGGCACTTGTTTGCCAGGTTTACACTAGTGGATGAATTATTTCTTCACTATTTTTTTGATTTTTTTTCTTTCTTGTTTTGGTAGACAATGGACGCATGATAGGACATGGAGGAAGGATTCAAGTGACTCATTGTTTGGGTGGTACCCCTAAAACATGTGTTGCAATAGACCATGGATACAAAGGTATGCTCAAAGATGTTGGTAGGATAATGCTAATCAAACCATAATTAAACTATATCTCAAACCATATTTTAACCCTAACCATAACCCTAAGATTTATCCTATAATAGTAACCTTAATCATAACCTAACATTAATCGTAACCCCAATTAAACCTAACCTTAACCCTTACCCTATTTTTAACCCTTACCCTAGTCTAAAAATAATTGAACCCAAGCATTATCCTACAATAACAACCCTAATTGTAACCTAATCTTAACCCTAAATCTAATCTTACCATAATTGAAACCTAACCATAACCTAACCTTAACTCTATCTCTAATCTAAATAATGAACCCAAGCATTATCCTACAATAGTAATGTTAATTGTAAGCTATGATTAACCCTAATCCTAATTCATCTTCAACCCTTACCCCAAGAATTATCCCATGATAGTAATCCTAATTGTAGCACAACCTTAACCCTAAACCTAAGCTTACCCTAACTGAAACCCAATCATTATAACCTAACCCTAAACTAAACTCTAACCCTCAAATTTAAACCCTAACTACAACATGAACCCTAATCTAACCACAATTGAACCCTGGCCCTACACTTAACAATAACCCTAATTGAGACCCAATCCTAATTAAATTCTAGCCCAAAACCTAATCCTAATAGAACTCTAATATGAATTTAACCTCAAACCTAATGTAATTGAATCATAGCCCTAATTCTAACCCTAATTAAATTCTAATCCATACTATAATTATACCTTAACCATAATCAAACACTAACTATATAATTAAACCCTTACCGTAATTAAACCCTAACTGTAATTGAACCCTCACTATAATTAACTATAACCTTTATCCTAACTCAAATATTTTCCTCTAATTGAACCCTAACCCCAATTGTAATTGAGCCATAATGCTAATTAAACTATAACTCAAACCTTGCTTGAACCCTAACTATCACCCCAAGATTTATACTACAATAGTAACCTTAATCATAACCTACCATTAACCCTAACCCTAATTTAAGCTAACCTTATCCCTAACTCTAGAATCTAAATATAATTGAAACCAAGCATTATCCTATAATTGTATTGCTAATAGTAGCATAACCCTAATTTAACTATAACCCTAATTGTGCTTCAACCATAATGCTAATTAAACTTTAACTCAAACCATATTTGGACCATAACCATAACCCCAAGATTTATCCTACAATAGTAACCTTAATCATAACCTAACATTAATATTAACCCTAATTTAACCTAACCTTAACCTTTCCCTAAACTAAAAATAGTTGAACCCATGCATTATTTTACAATAACAACCTCAATTGTAGCCTACCTTAACCCTAAATCTAGTCTTACCATAATTGAAACCTAACCGTAAACTTAACTCTAACCTTAAAATATATATAATAGTTAATATAACTATGATATAATAGTATTATTGTGTATTAATATAATTATATTTAATAATACAATACTATATAACTAGCATACATATATTTTAAAAAATCTCAGTATCCGAAGAGATCAAATTTATAAATATTTAATATTTGTAAATAATATTAACATGAAATGGTTTAATAAATTAACATTAATGCTAATGCTAATTCATCCCTATCTCTAATCCTATCTCTAATTCCAGTTATAAGCCTAACCTCAACCGAATTTAACATTAAATCTAACCCTAATTGACCCTTAATGCTGACCCTGTTTAAACCCTACTCTAACATTAACCCTAACTGTAATTAATCTGTAAAATTCACCCTATGTAAACCCTAAATATAATTTTACCCTAGCCCTAACTCTTATTGAACCCTATTTAACACTGCCCTAACCCTAGCCCTAACACTAACCCTAACTTTAGGTTTTTTCTTAAAACTGTAATTGGACCCTAACCCTATTTAAAAATCTTCTCTAATTTTAATTATAACCTTAACCCTAATTGAACTATAACATTAACTCTATTTGAACCTTAACTAAATCCTAACTTAATTGAATCATAGCCCTAACACTAACACTAATTAAATCCTAAGAATAATTAAACTCTATCGAAAACATGAATTGAATATTAATCCTCATTTAAATAAACCCTAACTTTAACACTTATGAAGCCACAACTTAAAAAATTTGAACACTAACCTTAATCTTAACCATAACCCTTATTGAAACCTCACCCTAATTTAACCCTAATCCTAATCCTATCTCTAATTATAATTCTAACCCTAACTTTAGCCCTAGTCCAACATTGAATCTAACCATAATTTAACCCTAATTTGCTAACATTGTTTAAACCCTAGCATCACATTAATCCTAACCCCAATTTAATCCTAATCCTAATTTTAGTTATAACACTAATTAAACCCTAACCATAACCCTGATTCAACGCCAATTGTAATTAAAATATTTTTTCCCTAATTGAGCCCTAATCTAACATTAGACCTATTCCTAATTGAATCCCAACCTTAGCCTTGACCCTAATGCTATTAAAACTTTATTTGTAATATAACCCAACCCTAATCATAATTTAACCCTAACCCTAATCATAGTTTAACCTAGTCCTAACCCTAACTCATATTTCTTTTATAATTCAAATTGATACCTAACCCTAGCCCTAACACTAATCCTAAGTGTAATGGTAACGTTTATTCTAATTTTAATTTTAATTAACCCTATACATATAATCTAAACTTCAATTAAAGACATATTTTTTTGAAATATCTAAAATTAAAGATAATACTCTATGCATGTTCCAATTAAATCAGATGGTATAATTTTGAAGTTCAATAAAATCACCTTTTTTAGACAATTTATATTAATTGAATAGTATAATGCATAACTAACTAATATGTACTCAATAATATTTTGTTTTGTTTTAAAGAAAAAAAAAGTTTTCTTTAAAGAAACTTATTGAAGATAGTCATATAGAATAAAATTTAAATTTGAATTAAATATACGTTTTTTGAAAATATCCATAATTAAAAATTATATTTTTGTGTGTCCTAATTAAATTAAATAGTATAATTTTGAAGTTTTATTTTAAGCCAGTTTCTATTAATTAAATAATACAATGACTAACTATAAATCAAACATTGAAATAAGGTAGTGAGCCTAAATTGTCTTTCGTAATTTGATATTTGTTGGTCACAGTTTTTTTCTTCAATTGTCATCCATGAAATAAGAAAAAAAAGAGTAAAGATGAATCCATGATTAAAGTGGTCAAGGTTCTATATGGAATTAATATCATAGACTTGAAAATTGGTAATTCTAGTAAATTATATAATCAATTGCAATTAATGATACGAGTTAAAGATTTTATCTTTATTGTCCACTTACAATTATCCTTTGAATTTCATTTTTCAAAAGAAATCACTCGAAGATAAACTTTAGCCTTAAATACATCTATCTGAATTTGTCCCCTTTATCAATTAGCTTATAAAAAGCCTCATTAGCCTTTTCTCCAAGAGTGTGGTATTGAATAGAGGCCACCACGGTCACAAAAACATTATCCCACAATAATTTGAAAAATATAGAACTCCCAAAATACAATAATCCTTTGTGAAGAAGTTACATTCTTATTTAAAAATTTAAGATCAAAATCAAACCTACTCTCACTAAGATATAAATATGATTCAAATAATCTAGACAACTATAATCAAATCTTTCACAAATTTTTTATGTGGATTTCATTGTGATTTGTTTATATTTCAAAATTTATTTTCAAATAAAAGAAATTGAAGATATTTAAAAATATTAAACACATACCTTGATCTTTGTGCTTTTGTACTTTAAAGAAAACACGACCTCTGATTTGGGTTCTTCAAACCTATGACACAAAGTGGCACTTTGACAAATTTTAAATTAAAAAAACTTGCAAATTATGCAATGTGTACTTTCTCTTCTAGTTAAGATTAATATTAATAAGGAAAATGTTTTCATAAAATAAATTCCCGTACTACTACAAGAACCAAGTATAAGTTAATTGGATTATGCATTACCTATTGGATCTCAAAGTTGATTGGACCATGGATACATATTCAAATAGAACTAAAAATTAAATTGAAAGAAGCTAAAGAAAAAATAGCCATTATGAGTCTAGTGAATATGCATGTCTTCAAAATATTTTAGTTATTTGATTTAATTTATTTTATTTATTTTATTTTATTTTATTTAGCTTAAATTAAATAATTTTATTATTTTTATTATTTTTTGATTCTTAAATAATTCTTAAATTTTAATTAAATTATTTTTCCTCTTAATTCTATATTAAAAATAAAATTATGACATTCCTTTTAATGTATCAAACTATGAAATCAACAAACTTAAAGTCTTGATATTTCGATTCGAGTTTAAATAACCAATATTTTAGTTTTTAATTTAATTTCATTTTAATAATTTAATTTAATTTAATTTAATTTAAGGTATTTACTTTAATTTAATTTAAGTTATTTTATTTTTATTTTTAATTCTTAAATTTTCATTAGTTTAATTTTTTCTTAATTTTATATTAAAATAAAATCATCATATTCATTTTAATGTATTAAGCTGTGAAATCAGTCTCGATATTTCAAATTGAATTTAAATGACCAATATTTTAGTTATTTAATTTAATTTAAGTTATTTAAATTAATTTAATTTAATTTATTTAATTTGATTTAAGTTAGGTTATTTTATTTAGCTCTTTTAATTCTTAAATTTTAAGTAGCCTCTTTTTTCTCTTAATTGTATATTAAAAATAAAATTATGATATTCCTTTTAATGTATCAAACCATACAATAACAAACATAGTGTCTTGATATTTGACCAATATTTTAGTTATTTAATTTAAGTCATTTAATTCAAGTTATCTAATTCTTAAATTTTAATTAGCTTGTTTTTTTTCTTAATTCTATTTTAAAAAATAAATTATGATATTCCTTTTTATGCATCAAACCATGAAATCAACAAAGTTAGAGCCTTGATATTTCAACTTGACTTTAAATCTATAGTTATTTTTTGTATCGGTAATCGCTTTTGATTAGAGCTATGAACCAGTGGGGTCGTTGTAAGGGGTCCCCATCCCCGAGTACATTATCTTGAAAGATGAGGTATCAACACCTCCATTGTTAATCACACCTTATCGCTCTGATCATCCTTCTCACTCCATGCACCTTAGCTCTCCATTCATACTTCTTATATCTCCTGCTCCTTATCTCTCCACGTCCTCACTCCTTATGCCTCCCCTCATTATTTCTCCACACCATCACTCCTTATGCCTCCCCTCCATGTCGCTCCACATGCCTTCTATTTCATTCCTCCTTGGTTTCATTTGTTGTTTGCTCCGCACCCTCCATGGTTTCGTCCACCATCTACTCCGCTACCTACGCCAGGATCGAGGCCTCTGAGTTAGCACTAGATATAACCGGGCATTAACACCCTCATCGACTATAATTGTCTATTGATTGCACACCTTCCAGCTGGAATGCAGGGAAATCAACCAAGGGTGAGACTTGAACATGGGACTGCCCTATCAACAGAGCTTGTGACAACTGTCACGTTGCGGGGTCAACCCTGACTTTAAATCTACACTTAATTTTAGTTATTTACTTTAATTTTTATTATTTTTTGCTAGGTAAAGGGCCTTAGCCGAGCTTTTAATAATAATTAAAACATTACATAAGTCTTGGTTCGAAGGAGCATACCGACAGGACAGAACCATGAAGAAAACCTCTAATTGTAGCTCAGTTCAAGACCTAAAACTAAATATAATTACATCAAATATTACAAATTGCCAAAACATATACAAACACCAGATTGGAGTTACACCAAAAAAAATTACCCCTTATGCCTTCTAGGAACATAACAAATATTCACAGTCTTCAAAAGATTATGTCATTATCTGATGCACATGTTCTTCTAGATGGAGACCAATTGAAAAGTCCAATGAGCTTGGTCTATTACCTGCACACGAGAGTCCAACATCCAACACATCTCAAAGAGCACTAGTTAGCCATCACATTAGGAGACTAATTGCTATACTAATAAGAGATAAAGCAATAACAATAGATCCAAGACTTTTCAATAATGAGAACCAAAGTTGATAGCTACTTAGCCACATTAACCCATTAATATAGACCCAAAGCACCAATATGATCAAGGTTGCCATATACTCATCATTATACAGATCAGAGACTAAAAAGTAAAAGACATCAAAAGCATTTTCCCATTCAGAGTATGAAACTTAGCAACAGATCTTGGTAATGAGCTTTCCAAATTGATATACCAATTCAAGATCGCTCAACCCCATATAACATAGCTAATCGGATTAAACAAAAATATACTACTTTTTAAGAGTTGTTACCACTTAAACCACATATAATAGATACATGTCGTCAGGGCAAAGACTTTACTGATCAGTTAAAGTATTCGAGTAATAACACAACTAGCATTCTGAAAGGCTATCTGCCTCCTACCTGCTATTTAATATGAAACTAATCCTACCCATTAATGTATATATGTATATATATAAACACCCATGTATATAAGCAAGAAATATGACATAAGAAAATCAGAGCGTGAGGATATATGTGTATAAATATATTTACACACACACACACACACACACACACACACATACATATACATTTGTATACATATATATGCAAAAGGTCTATATATATATACATTTGTATGGATATATTTTATGACTCTTGTAAATGCATATAAATCAGCTCTATCTGGCTAATAATAAAACATCCAAAAAATATGCAGTGCAAACATGACATCCAGGCTTCTAAATATTTCTCAGAAAACTCAAGTTTAAATATTCCTATGCACCCATTGTCCATAATCTTGTTTTCAACCAATAATAAATAGTGTTCAAAGCATTAGTCGGGTAAAGTAGAAGTAATTATTAAAATTAATGGGATCTATTTATTAGCTTATTACCCAACCCTTTTAGTAAGTGTATTGAATTCCTGACTACCAAAGCTTAGTCATTGGTATTTTACGACAAATCAACATATGAATTTGTGTGCCTATGTTCTTAGTTGGAACCAAGGATATGCAAAACTCCCTACTTTGATCTTGCCTAATAATATCTCTATCTATCAGCTTGCTAGGTTACCCCATAAATATGGGTTGATTTCAATAGTATACTTCACTTCTGACGTTGGATATAAATAATTTTCTTCATAGA